>NW_026690864.1:1429892-1583827 GCF_020826845.1 Diceros bicornis minor | reverse complement strand
CTGTGATGATTTGACCATCATACTTCTTTTCTTCTTACCCTATAAAAATAAATTGTGAATGTGAATCAGAGTGATAAAATGAAGCCTGCCTTCCCAGGACAATTATGTCAGATGCCTTGTGCTTCTACCCTCCTACCCTCCCTGTGGGGATTAATCTGACCTGTGTCCTGTGACATCATCAAAGAGATTTGGGTCAAGAACAGAAAGCTCGAGGTCAAAACTCAGGACTACGGCAGGTCATTTCTTCTCCTCCATGTTCTTAGACACTTATGAGTATGACTTTATTCTCTTTTTGTCCTTGTCACTCTCAACAACAAAATCCCTGGTGCTCCCTGTCAGGACACACGGTCCCCAGTCTTTTTCTAAATCCCAAATCGTACCATTCTTCTGTACTATATGATTATTCATTTGATTAACCCATTGACCAGTTGGTGTTCATAGCTCCATTAGAGCTTAAATCAGTAGTGAAATTATCATCCACCCCACTCCTAGTGACTCTTATTTCACAACTGTGAACATTAAATCTCAGTACAGAGAATGTAGGTCTAAAAAAACTCAACTTATAAATGGAGATTGTACTGTAAGTGGGAAATACACACTGGATTTATGAAACACAGGAAAAAAATGTAAACTTTCTCATTATTAAGTTTTGTATAGACTGCACCCACATTGATGATCTCTTGGTTATAGTGGGTTAAATATACTATTAAAATTAGTTTCACCTGTTTGCTTTCATTTTTTAAAATGTGGCTACTAGAAAAAAATTAAATTCTATAATATAGAATGCTTAATGTTACTATTGGACAGTGCTGAGGAAGCCATCAGTGAAAATAAAGTCCAGAGAAAGTGGTTAGGGAAATTTTTTCCCTAGAAAAGGAGTCTACACTGGCCCACACTGCAAGATGCAATAAAAACTGTCACACACACACACACACACACACACACACACACACACACTGACAGAATGAAACAAACCTCTTCCTAGCGTCCCACCACTTCTCACATGGCATGAGGTTGCACTCCTACTTAGTCCTAAGTGGACTAATCTCAAGAAAGAAGGCAAAAGTCAAAATAATTTACCAGTTAGGAAGATCTAAAACCAGAGATTAAAGCTCAAGATATGTGGTGAATTTCCTGTCGTGGCTTCTGTTATTAATCCAATATGTTAGGGAGACTTTTCCAAGGAGGGTTGTTTTAAAACTCACTTTTTCTTTACTATGTAAAAATAGACAGGCTATGTGAAGAAGAATTACTCTAGCCAATCAATGAAAAGGAGATGATAGAACACGAATACCCTTATTATAAGTCACTACTGGATTAGAGAGACAGGGAACAGCTGACATTGGGTTAATTTGGCCTAAATTAGGCTGATTCTGATTTCATGACCGTCATATTGATTGTATTATGCTAGAACCTATGAAACTTCCCAGCCCCCCTACTATTTAACCACCAAGGCCCACCACCCTGACCAGTCCTTGCTGACACATCCCCTGCCTCCATCCCTTCTGACAACACCTGGAGGTTTTTCCCCGAATCCCACTATGTCCCTGTGCTCTTCTACCTGCCTCAGGGCCAGGAAATCATTTTCTCCAAGCCTCAGGCTCTGCGTGTGCCCAGCTCTGGGGATGTCACTTCTCCCTCGAGTGAAGACAAGGATCAGAGCGCAGACCCTGTGAGCTGAAGCACTTCGACAAAGACTGGGGTTGCTGACAGAAAAGAACCCTTAGTGGGCATGGTTACCAGGGTCCAAGAAGCCCCAGTGATTCCTCCAGGGAATGTGATGCAGGACAGAGCAGGAAGGTCTGTGGGTGGTTCGGCTGGGGAATGCCTGTAGGGTGACATAGGTGACATTGGTAATGCATTCGCCAATGTTGTTCACTCATTTATTCATCGTATGTCATGGAGTGCTTTCTACATACATCCAGGCAACAGTCTTACCCTCTGGGGCTCACAGGCAGTGTCAGAAGAATTTCTAAATTTTATTTCTAATATATAGGTACAGCACTGGCAATACACTAGGTGTTCCAAGCATTTTTCAAACATGAACTCCTTTAATACTCTCCATAAACCTACAAAGTAGGTATGCTGATCATTATTGCCAACTGAGTGATGAAGAAACTGAGGGACCAATCAGGTAAATAACTCGGTCAATACAAATATCTAGGAAGGGATTGAGCTGGAATTTGGATGTGAGGAGTTAGCTCCATAGTCTGTGCTCTTAACCATGACATTTACTCTCTAAAGACTTCACATCATGAAAAAATTTGATCAGTTATCCATTTTCTTGGTGCATTGAGTAGCCACACTATTTTATCTGTGTCTAAAAAATAGAATACCTGCGTAGAAACTACTGCACATACACACTCAAATTACATCTACCAATGTCCCCAGTCCCTGAAAATTAATACAGAGAACATTTCAGAATGTTTCTTGCCCAAGTTGGGAGGACTCTGAGGAAATCTTAGTGTTACTGTAAGAAGCTGAGGACAGGCTGGGAGTGGGTCTCAGTGGAAAGGTGTCCTCAGGAATCACCATTGAATGACAACATTGATGGGAGGGTCTCAGCAGTGACTGAATTCAGGATCTGGTGGTATTTTAACCTGGTGCTTATGTTCTGGCTGTGGGTTTATGGTGATGCAGCACAGGGAGAGGGGATGGTTCACTGTGTTCTTGGGGAAACCAGACCCATGAAAGAGAGGGAATGTTGGTTTCCTTAAACAGTGGACTCGTGGTGGGAAAAATTCGGCCTGGAAGAGACAGTCGTGTTCCTGGTATAAACAGAAGGAGTTGCCTCTGCTTCAGCCAGAGCAGACAGCCCTTCCTCATGCACTCATTTTATCTCAATGGGAGGAAGGAGGAGGAAAAAAATTCAATGGGGTGTGGCTGCCTCTCAAATTTTAACAAGTTTATAACAATTCACTTTGGGTAACTGGGAAAGAATCTGCTCTCCATCCCTCTCTACCCTGCTCTGTGCACTGATAGGTTGTCCTGTATGGATTGTATTATCAGCCCACTCTTGTGCTCTTTCTTCCAAATGAGTTTGAAAATGGTAGCTGTGGAAGGAGAGAAGAGGGCTAGAGAAGAGAGAGATGAAGAAACTCCCCCTTCCCTGCAGAGACTGCACATTTGGGCAGTGGTTCAATTCTTCTGTCACAGGCTAAGCCCCTTTCCAGGTTCCTGTAACTGCTCCATCCCCTTGGATCAAAGGGTATCTCCTTTAATCCAAGGAATGATAAGCGATCCCTCATATTGCTACTCCCAGGGTGTCCCACCATCCTCTGTTGGTTTCTCTTAGCCCTGCTGTGATGTTGTGATTTATAATAAAAAATATATATTTGGTCTTCATCCTGTTTCTGGCACAAAGATCCTAAGACCCTTGGAATTTCCTGAGCAATAGGAGCCATGGGAGCATCTTTTGTTGTATTTGGTCTCTCCTCCTCAGTGCCTGAGCCATAAAGGTGAAATGGGTGACCTGCTATTCATAACAAGCCCCATTCCAGCATAAGTGGGTTTATGCTAATGAGGTGACTTTTGGAGAGCACCTAAGGGGGCTGGTTGCCAGTGGAGCCAGCCAAGAGATTAGAGATTTGGAATTTTCAGTCCCACCCCCTGATATCCAGGGAGGGGAGAGGGGATGGAGATTGAGTTCAATCACCAATGGCAAATAATTTAATCAATCCAATCAATCAATGCTTATGCAAGGAAGCCTCTAGAAAAATACAAAAAGGTGGGTTCGGAGAGCTTCCAGGTTGGTGAAGACATGGAAATTTGGGAAGTGGCACACCTGGAGAGGGCATGGAAGCTCCAAGCCCCGTCTCCATACCTTGCCCTATGCATCTCTTCCATCTGGCTATTCCTGAGTTACATCCTTTCATAATAAACCAGTAATCTAGTAAGTAAAATGTTTCTCTGAGTTCCATGAGCCACCCTAGCAAATCAATGGGACTTGAGGAGGGGGTCCTGGGAACCTCCAATCTATAGCCGGTCAGTCAGAAGCACAAGTGACAATCTAGGCTTTCGACTGGTTTCTGAAGTAGGAAGGGAGGCAGTCTTGTGGGACTGAGCCATTAACCTATGGGATCTGACGCTGTCTCTGGGTAGATAGTGTCACAATTGAGATGCATTGTAGAACACACAGATGGTGTCAGAGAATTGCTTGAATGTGTGGGGAAACCCCCCCACCTCATGCTGTGGCATTGGATTCAGAACTTGTTCTACCTGCTCACACTTATATAAATAGTATCTTCATTAAACCCTCTTCATTTAATCCGTTTGACTGGGCAGCCGCTTCTCGACAAGTTGCCAACTAACATACACCCTGGCACTATATGGGCTCTACACATTCTAACCAGAAGCCAAATCTTTCTTATTCACTGTCACAGAAGAGGAAGCCACATCTCAAGAAAAGAAGGAAACGTCACCCTTTGCCAATATAGGAGCTTGAAGCACAAAACACAAAAGCCACTTCCTCCTTTGCCTATCGTTTGAACACAATTATTTCTCAGCAAACTTCCCACGCCTTGAAGCAGTGATATTTGGTTAGGAGGATTGGCTGGAAATAAGGTGAAGGTGTTCTGCCCTGCAAAGAACAGGACACAAGTATCAAGTAGAGCCCAGTATTTCTGCCCCATCAGAACGGCAGCCTAGACTTGATGCCAAAGTGGTCCTGGTTAGTTGCTCATACAAACGTTCTTTCTCACCCGGCTCGCTGGAAATCAACTGAATCTTGCCCTTAGAATATACTGTCACTTTTGTTTCAAACAAACCTCTCATGCCAAGTGTGCTTGGTACCTGAGATGCCTTAAAACATGGCCCCACAGGGTGATGGTTGCACAACATTTTGTGTGTTCTAAAAGCCACTGGATATTAATTTAAAATGGCTAAAATGGTGAATTTTATGTTATGTGACTTTTATTAAAAAATAAATAAATTACTGGTCCCATACGGGTTTAAACAGGGAACCTAGTTAATCAGTTTGGGTTTTGGCAAAATCATATCCGTTACCCAGGGATTGGATTTTGATGAACATTATTTTTCATAAAATCCAGACAACATTGGCTTTTTTTTTTTTTATCTCTGTGGTGATCATGCAAAATGCTGGTGGGGAGAGCACGACATGATGTAATTCATACAGAAAGTATGGATGTTAATTGTGCAAATGTCCTAACTGAAGCTTTCTAAATTTTCTTTTTATTCTATGTGGAAATAAAATCACAGGATAGGCTGAAGATGTTTAGGAACTGCATGTAATGCTATTGAGAAAATATCAGAATGGACAAGGATAAGAAATTGTAATTGATAAGATTTGGTGCACCACATCTTGGAGCTGTGGTCTTCATTCAAGGGACAGACAGCTCATGGTGACTCACAGGGAAGGAGCTAAGAGAATAAATACTCTGACCTCTCTCTCCTCTATTTTTCTGATATCCTGTTGGTGTTTCCCACTGGCCAAAACCAACTGAAAGGCAGAGGTCAAGAAAGTCCATTGTCATACTCCAAAGGTGTCAGCATTCCAGCATCCAACTGGATGGATTTGGAGGGGTCAGTGGAAGACATCCAGCTCACTTTACTATCTATTTACTTGTTTATTGGGTCTCCCCCCACCATTAGAATGTAAGTTCCATGAAAGGAAAGACGATGTATGTCTTGTTTAGTATCACAGCCCCAGTTTCTAGACAATAGATACTTCATAAATATTCACAGGATGAATAAATGACATCGGGACGATTCCTTAACATCTCCAAGCCTCCTGGGTTTCTCCTCTGTTTGTCACAGGGTGTTTGGGCTGGACAAGAGGTAGAATTTAGATGCTTCTGGCAAACGATTGAGATACACCCTTATAACGCCTCCAAAACACCTACCTGCATGAGTCGATATGCATGGAGGTTTTGAGAAGATTCCACTGGAAGGAAAAGAGAGAGAAGACAGAAGGGTGGAGAATGTCCATGTGTCCAGCAGACCTAAGTGGTTATTTGGTGGCCCCTTAAGTGAAGGGATAGAATGAGAGATGGCACCATGGTGTTTATGAGTCAGAAGTGATTCCATGCCCAAGGGCAGCTGCTTTCAAGCTCGGGAGACAATGGCAGCCCCAAGCTGGGGAGAGAACCTGCTTCTTCCGGCACAGTTCAGGATGACTCTCGGCACTCTGTGGGCTTGACCTGGCCACAAGCAAATATCGCTGTGCTGAGCTGGGCAGAAACTTGGGGAAGGCATATGAGGGACTTTGACAAGGATGTCAGAGAAGAGGAAGATGGGGAGCAGAGACCAGATGCTACTTCAGCAAAACCCACAAACTCCCAAAGAGGGATTTTTATGAGAAATAGGGAAGAGGAAGGAAGACAGTCTGAGATCCCATGGTCAAAAGCTAGCCGGGCAAATTGAGCCAGCCCATATCTGTAGCACTGGCAGACGCAGCTTGAGAGTTTCAAATTGCACATACAGTGGATACTTTTATTAAAGCTGGGAATTACCCATGAAGTAGGGTCACAGAAGTGGGACGTAACAAAGATTAAATATCGATAATAAAGCGATGTAATGTTCAGGGAAGTAATGGCAAGTACTATTGGGTGTTGTACATTATAGGATTTCAAATAGAAGGTATGCCCCCTCCCAAGATAAGAATTAGAAATGTCTCTTTCTGACACTTTTCATATTTTTTAAAGATGGAAGTACTTTATTAGAGGTATATTTGGAAATATAAAAACCATTGCATTCTAGACTCAATAAAGCCAAATGGTAACAGTAAATAATCTTTAAGATCTTTAGTAAGAGGAAGGTTTTACTGGAATGCCTAAGATGTTTGCAGCATCACTTGAAACAAGTTGTTTTAATGCAGTTCGAAATCTCGTTACAATGAGCTTCAAGCAAGTATCTGAATTATTGATACAACTGACTTTTTCATATTTGGTGGTCACAAGGATGGGGCGAAATAGTCAATATTGTTGGTGGCTCTCCCTAGTCCCCTTTTTGGGCCAGCTGTCCCCTTCTCCAGAAAATTGGCCTCAGCCAAAGGGGAGTTGTTATACATCTTCCCACCACCATGGGGGCAGCACGCAGCCAATAATTAACTGACACAGGGACAAAACAGGCTGCTCCCTGTGCCTCAAAATGGGACCAACGCTGAGGTACAATTCATGCTCCAGAGCTCACAGTGAGGTCAGGCTGCAAGTAGGTTCCAGCTGAGACCACAGCCTTGCTCCGCTCCTTCTTCTTCCCGTACTTTCTCTCTTCTCAGAGCACTCCCTCAGTAAATCATGGGCACCAAAATCCCTGTCTCAGGCTCTGCTTTTAGGGAAGCTGACCTAAGTTGGTTATTGTCGTTTTAGAAATAGCAGTGTTCATAATGGAATTAGCACAGACTTATTGTTATTGGAAACTTAAACAAAAGGGTCTTGGGCCGGCCCTGTGGCTTAGTGGTTAAGTGCTCGTGCTCTGCTGCTGGCGGCCAGGGTTCGGATCCCAGGCGCGCACCACTTTCTCCAGCCATACTGAGGCCACGCCCCACATACAGCAACTAGAAGGATGTGCAGCTATGACATAAACTATCTATTGGTGCTGTGGGGGAAAAATAAATAAATAGATAAAATTAAGGTATATTAAGAAAAAAGGGTCTTTGGGTGACTCTGCAAGAGCATGACATTATCTGTAAAATCAAGGGGTGTCCTTCAGGGGGCAGAATAGAGAACAGTGTCCTGTTGCTGTGTGGTAGATTGACATACTCTTTCCTTGATGCATTCATTAAGTAAACATTATTGATCCGTGAACCTAATCTTCTCTTGGGTCATAAGCGTGTAGAGATAAATGACAAGGAACTCATAGGATAGCGGGGCACAAAAACACATGAGCATCTGATTATAATCCAACATGCTGAGTATCACAAATAAAAGATTGATAACTTTAGGCACAACAGAACAGAAATGTTAAGGCAGGGAGGCAACCAGATGACTTAGAACTGAGGATGGAAAGATTTTCTATGAGTAGAGCTTAAGTAAACTTCAAATTACTATATTTCTAATGATTTACTTTTGGACAGTTTGTGAAAGTTTGATAGATTTGTGCAGTTACTAATGTTTTTCTTCAACCAGACATTAAGGAAGACATATAAGCTTCCTCTCATTGATAACCTACCACTAATTTTAAAAGCATTTAACTAGAAGAGTGCTTAAAATTTAGCTCAAAGATGTTCATTACGGTATAGTTTATAGTACTAAAAAGTTGAAAATGATGCAAAAACAGGCTAAATACATTATGACACATGTATACCGTGCAGCTCTCGAGAAAAAACTGAAGTTCTAAGAGGTTCGATGAGTTGAAAAGATGTTCACAATATAAGTGGGAAAAATAAAGGTTTTAAAATAACATGGGCATACTTGTTCTGTGTCACCCTGAGGATAACTTTCTGTGTAGCCATGAGATATCTGGCACTATGTTATGGTTTTCTCTTTCCATGTAGACGGGTGTGACTAATACAGCATTATTAATACTCAAGTGTTTTTAAGCAAGGGGTGCCAAGGATGTTGTCCCACTTCCTGAAAAACCAGTATGAATCTGCCCCCCAAAAATCATGACCAGGGCCCGCCCCAGTGGCCTAGTGGTTAAGTTTGGCGTGCTCTGTTTCGGTGGCCTTGGTTTGGTTCCCAGGTGCAGACCTACACCACTCGTCTGTCAGTGGTCATGCTGTGGTGGCAGCTCACATACAAAACAAGGAAGATTGGCAGCAGTTGCTAGCTCGGAGAATCTTCCTCAGTAAAGCAAAAGATCACGATCAGGGCCAGCACTGGGGGGAGGGGAGGGAAGCACTCGTCTCAGGCACAAAATTTAAGTGTGCATCAAAAAAAATCAAGATAAATACCATGTAAATGCAATTTTTAAAAATATCAAAATCAATGCAAGAAAAATCCATGATAAGCAAAATATCCAAATCCAAGATCTGACAGTGCTATGCTGGGGTCATAATGGAACCTGATACAAAAGGAAAAATGTGAGCCCCTACATATACTTTTTCAATGTACTTTTAATGGTTAATTTTTTTCTAGAAATTGATTTTGAAAAATTATTGATGAGTTTTCTTCCATTAAAATCAAGAAAGTCAAATTTTAATAAATTCTGGTTTGGGGAAAAATAAAATATTTAAATTTAAAATAATATTTTATGTTCTAATATCCTTACTTTTCAATTTTTTAATTTTTTTTCAATGATCTTTAATGGTTTAGGAAGGAAAAGTACATTTTAGGTGGTCAATAAATAGTTCTTGAATGAATGGATCTGTCTTTTTTTGGACACCATAAATTATTTGGATTATAAGAGGACAGAGTTATTTCACTTTATATTTATGGGATTTGAGAACCATGCAGTTTTTATTCTAAGTGTCTTTTCTGTCTCTAGTGGAGGCATATGAGGCCATGGGGGTAAAGGAACGTACCAAGCATAGCTTGATGTTTATATTAAGAAAGATCCTTATTTTGGAGGTTACAGCTTTCACTTACCTTAGAAACATAGAGTTCCTTAACACGATTGTATTTTAAACCAACATGTAACACTGTAATAGAGATAGACAATGCCTTGTGCAAGTCTTCTGTCAGAAAGAACTTTATTCAAGCATTATAGATTTATAGACCTTGATAGCTAAGAGGAAATATAGATGCAAATCCTCCTCTTTGTATATTCCAAATTGTTGTAATCAAATGCAAAATGTTGACAATCCATTGGCTGCTGTATCAGTTAGCAATTGCCACAAATAACACTTCATAACAAACCACTCCTGAAACTCAGTGCCCTAAAATAATGATACCTGATTGTTGCTCCTGAGTTGATGGGTTGGGTGGGCAGGTCTGCTGATCTTGACTTGGCTCACTGATGTGACTGCAGTCAGCTACAAGTTGGTTAGGTGGCTGATTAAGGACAGCCTCAGCTGGTGTAACGGGATGACTTAACTCTCCTCCATATGTTTCTCACATCCCTCCAGCGGGTTAGACTGGGCACGTTCTTATGGCGGAGACAGGGGTGCAAGAGCGAGCAAGACAAATCATGCAAAGGGCAAGAAGGGATGCACACCCAATTTTGAAACCTCTGAGTCATGCTTGCTAACATTCCGTTGGCCAAATAAACTTTCAAGGCCAAGCCAGAGTCAGAGAAGGAAGGGTTACAAAGTTACAGGGAAGGGATGTGGAGGCATGGAAACCATTCTTGAAGGCATTGATGCAATTAACCTACCACAATTGGCAATGGGTAAAAATCATGCCTTCAATATCCCTTAGAATTGTCACCTCTATATTGAACCCTCTGGACAAGCCAAACATTGAAGACCAACCTATCATAAATGAACTCTTGTTTGTAAACAGATGTCAGCCCCTCTCCCAAATTGTGGCTGCCACAAATAACAAAGACTGAGCCTCCATCAATCAAGTTTAATGTTGTGATCAAATTGTTCAACACAAGATCATTACCGAGCAAACTGAATCCTAAATGATAAGTTGACTCAAAGTAAATAGTTAGTCTTTTCTCTGTATCCCCAAACTAAGAATTCCTAGGGTCAAAGAAAGAGAAGGAGAAGGACTAGTGGCCTGGAAGAGGAGCTCTCTGGTCAAGAGTTCAAAGCCCAGCTCAGCCCGCTACAGCTGTGTAATGATGGGAAAGTTACTTAACCTCTCTGAGCCTCAGTTTGCTCATCTTCAAAATGGAGAGTAACCATTCATTCACGCTTTCATTCAAAATATTTATGAAGAATCCACTGACTATACTTCCCTGCACTTAGGGAGCTCAGAATCTAATTGGAGACACTCAAGAAGAAAAGAAATTATAATACAGAGCTAGAAAGCATGAAGCCTCAGAGGACACGCAGAGGTGACATCTAATCCTACTTGAAGAGATCTAAAGAGTGCTTCCTGGTGGAAGTGACGACTAAGCTGAGACTCAAAGAGAGGGCAAAAATTAGCCCAATTTTGAGGAAAGGTGTCCTAGGAAGAGAGAATGGCAGATGCAAAGTCCTAAAGCCAAGAATATGTTTTCCTTTCTAGTTTTAAAAACAAGCTCTGGTATAAGCATGGAAAACAGAAGAATATTCTAGAGCATTCACTCACGCACAACACAAATCCCCCGGGGATCTCATTAAACCACAGGTTCTGGTTCAGCAGAACTGGAGTGGGGCCTGAGATCCTGTTTTTCTAACAAAGGGATGCTGATGCTTCTGGTCCACGGACCACACTTTGAGGAGGCAGGCTGGAGAGTGGCCATGGAAGGGAGGATATGTACATTTTAAATTTTCCTTCTTCTCTCCTTGGCACTCAACACTTTATGGGAGACGAAGAGCAAGGCAGGATGGTGATGTCTTTGTGAGCAGTGCGAATCCTAGCCAAGTCACAAAACAGTTCCTGGAAGGAAAGGAGACGTTGGTTCCCGGAAAGTTTCCAGGAAACCAAAATATTTCCAAAGGCTTTGTCATCAAGTCCTTCAACTCTCTGTGAAACGCTGGAATTCTGCTCCATCGACCGCTCCTGCTTACCAACATAACTCTTTTAAGTGTTTGTGCCAAAGTGGCGTCCATGTCAGTGAGCTTTGTTTATCCCCTGGGGCTCTCGTTACAGTCTTACTGGCCATTTCTTTACAGGCAGGAGGAGTCTTTGTTAAAGGGTAAGCCAGTCGGTCAGAAGACAAGCCATTTCCTGAAGCCGTTTCCATACTCTGTGACAGGCGCTGGAGAGGCAGGCTTGCAGCCACACGCCAAAGAACTTAGGAGAAAACAAAACGGTAGCCAGATGTTCTTGGTCATGCCATTGCACTAGGATCTATTATTTCCTCAACACTCTGGAAATTCAAAGGGCTGCAGAACATAGAAGATAAAATCTTAATCTGGAACAGAAAGTCTTGTTTCTCACCAGCGCATGGAACGTGGGAAGAGCGCCCCACCCATCAGTGCTCTGAATCACCCAGAGAGTCCTGGGGCTGGTGAGATCTGCAATTCCACATTAAGCCATGAAGAGAAGATTTCAGCGTCAGCTCCTGCCGGCACCTGCTGTCCTCAAATGTTGCTTCATAGCGTATTTGAAAGCAAGAAAGAGCTTTAACCCTGTGAGAGAGAAATCAGAACTGGAATCAGTACCAAGATTAGTACAAACATGATCCCAGGGGTCATATCTATAGGGGCATGGGTCTTATAAATACAGAGAGAGAGAAATATGGCAACACAGACTAGAAGGATAAACCTTAAAATGTTAACAGTGATTATCACTAGCATGGCAGGCACTGCAGGCAAACTCCAAAGCCATTCTTAACCTCTTCACCACTGATAGCTCTCGCTCTAGAAGCTAGAAAGCCAAATACTTGTTTTGTCAAATTCTTTTGTAACTAGGAGTGGTCATGTGACACAGTTCTGACCAAATAGGTGAGAGGGAAATCTGCTGAGGGGTTTCTGGGAAAAGCTTCTGTTTCCTGTTAAAGGGAGAGGCATGAAAGGAGAGGCTGCTGTTTCTGCCCCATCCCTCTTCTTTCTGCCTTGAACATGGTCGTGATGTCTGAAGCTATGGCACCCACCTTGCAACCATAAAAAACATTTTGATGAAAAGCCAACATGCTGCTAGCAGATTGGAAAACCGGGAAGAGCCTAAATCCTTTACAATACCACTGAGCAATAGAACCAATACCAGCAACACCTAACTCTGGGCTTCTATTCTTGCAAAAAAAATAATTCCCTATTTAATTAAGCCACTGGATCTTAGTTAATTGAGTTTGGAATATGTCAGTGAAAAAATAAGACATTCTAGTGTGAGATGGAAGACCATAAATAAATAAGGAAGTTATAGCATGTTAGGAATTGGTAAGCGCTATGAAAAGAAAATCAGGATTAGGGGCAGGAGAAGCATGAATGTCAGGGTAGGAGAAAAGGAGGCAGTACGAAATCGAGTTGCCAGAGGAAATACTATTGATAACAAATGATTGGAACAAAGATTTGAAGGAGGTGAGGGAGTTGGCCATGTGGGTATCAGGACAAGAACATTCAAGGCAGAGTGAGCATCCAGGTCAAGATTCCTAAAGAGGAAGTGAGCTTGGCGTGTCTGAAGAATCCTGAGCAGGCCAGCATGGGTGGAGCAGAGGGAAGTGAGATTAACAGAAGATGAGGTCAAGGAGGAAAAGAGGGTCAGATCGTACAGGGCCTTGTGGGCCATCAGGTGACTTTGGCTTTTACTGAGTAAGGTGGGAGCCATAGAGGTTTGTAGGCAGAGAAGGCATGTGACCCGACTCAGGAGTTCACAGGCGCCCTCTGGCTGCTGCAAGGAGAACAGACCAAAGGTGGGGCAGGGAAAAGGCAAGAGGGGAAGCAGAAAGACCCTTTATGAGGCTATTTCCATAATCCTGGCTACAGACAATAGGACTTGGAACAGAATAGAAGCAACAAAGGAACAGACAGGCGATCAGATTCTGGATACATTCTGAGGAAGTGTCAACAGGATTTGCTGTCAGATCGGAGATGAAGGGTAAGAAGAAAGGCAGAGTCAAGGATAACTCCACGGCCTTGTGCTGAGCAATAGAAGGATAGGGGACCCTCCATGGAAATGAGAGGCGGGGGGATCAGAAGCTCAGTTTGGAACACGTTACATTTGTGACATCTATTAGACATCTCAGTGGGGGCACTAGGTAGGTGGTTGGTTATATGAGTCTAGAATTCAGGAAGGGGGCTGGACTGCACATTGTTTAGTATTTTGGGGTCATTCCTAATAAATGGTGTTTATGGCTGTGAGACTGGATGAGATCTATGGTGTAGAGAAAAATGAGTACTTCCATGGAAAACGATGTATTGTCAGAGCACACATCTCCAGGTTACCCAGTTCTGATCTATGTGGGAGATATTTTACAATTCAGTAAATTTTAAATAAATGACAGAGATGCAAAATAATTCCATGGAAAAAACAGTTTTGTGTCCATTTGCACGTTCATTTCAATATTCCTGAAATTATATATATGTATTATAATTCATAGGTATTATAATGCATATATATGTAATACATCTATAACATATAGGTATATGAAATTTTATATGTATTTTATAATATTAATAATTATATGTATAATTATACAATATATAAACATTATATTATATATATCTTGGGTTAACACAGCTAGGAAGTGACAGAGATGGACTTGAAACTCGGCTGGTCTTGCTCTGGATCCAGGTCTCTCAAGTCCTAAGCCCCATATTCCTCTAACTAGCAGTTAGGGCCTCCCTGGCAGAGAATTCACCTCAGATCTTGCATGAGAGGTAAGGAAACTCACCACAGCACTAATGAGGATGTCTTTCCTCTCTCCCAAATCTGCCTGCTCACCAAGGCTCACTTTGTTCTTCATTTCTTCCCTGATCTGTCACCAGATCTCACTGAAACACCTCTGAATTCCTACAGCGCAACCTCTTGCACCATTTGTATGGTTCAGTGGAAAGAGACTTCTGGAGCCAGACTGTCCTGGAATAGAATCCCACCTTCCAATTACTAGAAGGCTACTGAGCCTCAGTCTCGTATCCTGTGCAATGGGTCTAAAAACACTTAAAATAAAGGGTCCAGAACAAGATAAGTGCTCAGTAAATGGGATCTGTGATTTTTACTGTGCCTGCACCGGTTTAGGGTCATTCCTTATTTGACATATGAGCGTCATGGCTTCCCAACAAGACCATGAATTCTCCAAGGGCAGAGGTATGGCACACACCCCTTCTGTGCCCCCATGACTCCTCCCACAACACACAAGGCCATGAGAGGCACACCATGCATGTTTAGTCAATATTTTCCCATTGGATTTGGGGAGCAAGAAACAGAGCATCAGTACTGACCGTGAGCTCCCCAGAAGCCATGATGATGGCCAGGTTCGCCATTCGATTACAGCTGCAGACAGTATGCGTCTCGGAAGCTTCAAGCATCACACAGCCAGATGGCGTCCACCTACCACCCTTTGCATCTGTTCTCCAGGAAACGCAGATGGGGCTCTCAGACTTCTGCTTTGGCTGAAAAAATCAAAGTCCCTGGTCACCTGAGAATCCTTCTTGAATGGATGCAGTGTGGCCAACCTGAAGTCATCTGGGGCAAGAAGATGCAGGTATGCTCTATAGGGGATGGAGGAAAACGCTGCCATTTCATTGTGCAGTCATGAGAAGAAATGTCTTGGATGTCAGATCTGTCTCTCCCACTGACTTGGTCATAGCTAATGTAACTAAACTCTCTGTAAATATTCCTGCGTCAGTGTTACTTAACCTAACCTAAATCTTGCCTGCTGATGAATGGAAGAACGCCACATAGAAATAGGAAAGTTTACTCCTCTAGAGGTGGGTTTTGAGGATTAGCTTAAGTTGCTAGAAATTGTGGAAGCTTGCCACCTTAATGGGTGCCTATTAAAAATGAGAGTTAAGCTATTCCACTGCCAGGTATTTATCCAAAGTACGTGAAAACATGAATGTGTAAAGATACTTGCACCCCTTTGTTCATTGCAGCGTTATTCACAATAGCCAAGACTTGGAAACAACATAAGTGCCCATCAATGGACAAATGGATAAAGGAGATGTGGTATATATACACAATGGAATACTACTCAGCCATAAAAAAGATGAAATCTTTCCATTTGCAACAACATGGATGGTCCTTGAGGGTATTATGCTAAAAGAAATAAGTCAGAGAGAGAAAGTCAAATACCGTATGATCTCTCTCATAAATAGAAGATAAAGACAACAACAACAACAATAAACAAACACATAGATACAGAGATTAGACTAGTGGTTACCAGAGTGGAAAGGGGGAAGGAGGAGGGCAGAAGGGGTGACAGGGTACCTGTGTGTGGTGATGGACAGTAATTAGTCTTTGGGTGGTGAACATGACATAGTCTACACAGAAATCGAAATATAATGATGTACACCTGAAATTTATATAATATTATAAACCAACGTTACCTCAATAAACAAAAATAAAAGTTAAGCCCACTAGGGGATGGGGAGTTCTCAACGGGTAGATGGGGGCTCAGTGGAGACCTCTTCACAAACCTTGATGTTCTCCAGAGTATAGATGATTGGGTCGGAGAAGCCATCTTTCTTCTTCCCGGTCATGATGCCCCCAGCGATGCGAGAATTCATCTTCAGCTTCCTCTTGGAGTTGCCCAAGAAGGTCCGAGGGTCTTGGAAGAAGCTCTCATCCAAAACAGACTCCATACCCGCAAAGGAGACAAATGCCACCCCAGTGGTCCCTGCGATTTGCCCCAAATGCAAAAAAAAAAAAAAAAAAAGGGAATCATTTGCTCAGTATTTATTAGTATATGCACTGTAATATCCCATGCATTCCTGCACCTTCACTGGCCTGCTCTGAGGATTAAAACATGGGTGGGCTTCTGGTTGGTGACCCTCATAGAACCATAGAAAAAAATCCTGAGGTGCTATCACCTGGAGAAATCTTGGCTATACTTAAAAACAAATTTGAATTTGTGTTTTTAAAGGACGATTCAACTCAGCAGTGGAAAATAAGTTCCCCTCCCACATTTGTGGTCATTCTTGTTTAATCTCTTTGGTGGGCTTCCACTTTCAACGTTGGGGGTCTCCCAGGATGTGTCCCAGGTCTGTGCCCTCCAGAGAGCATGTAGATCAGGGGTGGTGGACAATGTACAGGCTTATCTGGCCATTGCCTGTGTTTTGTAAATAAAAGTTCTATTGCAACGCAGCCACACCCGTTCATTTACATATTGCCTGTGAATGCTTTTGCCCCACAACAGTAGAGTCGCATGGTTGCAACACAAATTGTATTGCCCTCAATGCCTAAAATATTTACTAACCTGCCCTCTACAGGAAAAGTTTGCCAACCTTTGATACAGATTAGTGCCGTCTGCTAGAAACATAGTATGAGCCACATGTGCAATTTTAAATTTTCTAGTAGCCACATTTCAGAAAAGTAGAAAACGGGTAAAATTCATTTTAATAATATATTAACTCAATACATGCAAAATATTATCATTTCAACACATGATCAGTAGCAAAAATTATTATTATATTTTTGTGTGTGAGGAAGATCAGCCCTGTGCTAACATCTGCCAATCCTCCTCTTTTTTTGCTGGGGAAGTCTGGCCCTGGGCTAATATCCGTGCCCATCTTCCTCCACTTTATGTGGGACGCCGCCGCAGCGTGGCTTCCCAAGCGGTGCGTCAGTGCGCGCCTGGGATCCGAACCGGCGAACCCTGGGCCGCCGCAGCGGAGCACGTGCACTTAACCACTTGCGCCATCGGGCCGGCCCCTAGAAAAATTATTAATGAGATGTTTTACATCCTCTGTTTTTTGTACCAAGCCTTTGAAATTTGGTATGTATTCTATGCTCACAATCTAGCCACATTTCAAGCGCTCAATAACAAAGTGTGGCCAGTGGCTGCTGTATTGGACAGGGAAGGTTTCAGTACTCCAGTATTGTGAGATTATTTATTTAATGTCTGCCTTCCCTAGCAGATGGAAAACTCCCTGAGGGCATGGGCTATTTCTGCCTCTGCCATCAGAGATTCCCTCACCACCTGGCACAGGACTTGGGACCTAGAAGGTGATGGATAAATATTTGCTGATTGAATATACCACAACCACCCTCCTTGATTCTCAGGAGCGGGTCTGTACCTGTGGATTCAGATTCTTCAATTGTGGAGCACCAAATCTTCATCTCATCGCCTTTGGCTTTCAAGTTAAAGATGGTGTTCTCCTCAGCGCATTCTTTGTTGATAACTTGGGTCTTAATATCTAGAAGGAGAAAGGGAGAGTTTGCATGAGGTCACCCAGAGAGTGGGTCCTGAATTTGGTTTCTGTCCAAGAAGGGTACGCATCCATAGTCGCAAGCAAAGGAGAGAACAGAAAGGCCAATTCATCACGGGAAACCTCTTGAGCCCCTGATGATTGGTAGGAGGATGGTAGCACCAAACATATGAGAAACTCGGGTGGATCCATAGGCGTGAGCCCTCACATCATAGGGGGTGCATGGGGAAAAGATGGGATTGAAGTCGACAGTGATGGAAGGCGACAGAGTTGTGACTCTGGCTACTCCAAATTTAGGCAAGTTTTCCAAAGCCAAAGGAATAGAAAGGGACCCGGGCAAGCCCAGTATGGTGGATGAGGGCTTGGGTTCTGCAGTCAGATGGAGTCCAGCCCTGCTACTCACCAGCTGTGCAAATTTGAGCAAAGACTTAACCTCTCTGAGCCTCAGATTTCCCACCTGCAGCATGGCAATGATTAAAGGACTCTTATTGAAAACAAAATAGATAATTCTACCAGAGGTACCCTCGAAAAATATCAGCCAGATAATGCCATGCATTTTCTCAAACTCTCCAATCCCACCCCCCATCTTACCTCAAATAAAATCCTGAGTCCCTACCTTCGTCTACAAAATCTGCACTCCCTTTCTGTTCTGACCCCTTCTGCTGCAGCTTTCACCGGCCTGCTCATTGTTCCTTGAACTCACCAAGTGTTCCAAGGAACACACTTGCTCTGTCTCCCAATATTTACACGGCTCCCTTCCCTCAGGTCTCTGCCCCAGTGAGACTTCCCCTAACCGCACTATATACAATAGCAACGCTCCCACTAATCTTGACCCTCTCGAGCCTCCTTAGCGTGCTGTATTTTTCTCAGTAGCACTAGCTCTATCTGGTATGCCATAGGTCTATCACTAAAATATAAAATTCACGAGGCTAGTTTTGTTCAATTCTGGTGGCAGTTCACCAAACACTCTATTTCCACCTCTTGGCCTCCTGGGCACCCATGAGGATGGAACTACCCGGGATTATGTGACTGATACTGGAGCTACACCAGGAGTGGGGTGCTGCCGTTAAGGCGTACAGTACCCGAAATTCCCACGCAGTCACCCACCAAGCACGTTCAGGGTGGTAAATCCATAGCTGTATCAGTCAGGAGAGGATTGGGCATGCAGCAGTAACACACAACCCCAAATCTTAGTGGGTTATAAATAATTATTGATTTCTCATTCATGCTTTGTGTCCATCGTGAATTGACTTGGGGCTGTGCTTTGTGTTCTCCTTGCCCTGGGACCCACACAGATGGAGACATTGTGATCTGAAACACTGCCTGTCCCTAGAGTAGAGGGAAAGAAGGCTCTGGAAGGTCTCACACCAGCAACTATTCCATTCACAATTCACTGGCTTAAACTCATCACAAAATTCCACCTAACCCCAAGCCAGGGAGTACAATCCTAACGTGGGCCCAGAAGAAAGAGCTCGAAATATTTGAACACAGCAAACGACTATCATATCTTAACACCTGGCACACAGTAGGCAGTCAACGAATATTTATTGAATGAATTAACGACGCCCTCCAAACAGTGCCTGGCCACAAACTCTTAACACAATGCCTGATGCTCAATAAATGAGAGATGTCATTACTATAATAGGCTTGCTTTGTGTGAGTTCAGAGGTTAGAAACAGTCAGGGAAACGGTATATGGAAAAGACATGGAGAATCACATTGCTGAAGTCACCCCTCAAAATCAGCGCCCAGGTGTGAGCTTGCCGTGGAGGATATAGCCTACCTAGGCGTTCCGTCTGAATAGACTGACTGACATTCTCTGAGGATTTCAGGAACGCTGCCAACGTGGTGTTCTCCACGGTCTCCAGTAAGACTATGGCCAGGGTGGACGTTTCTTCTTTGGTGAAGGTGGACCACGTGGACGTTTGCTTAAGCACAGAGGTAACACTCTCAGCCGTATTCTGCAAAGAAAGGTGTATTTGGTCTCTCTCTCTCGTCAATGAAATAGCAGCTGTCCTCTCTCATCAAGAGAATGGGTTGCAGTCAAGGGAAGGATGAGGTGTGGCTGTTAACGGGTAGGGAATTTCCTTTTGGGGTGATGAAAATGTTCTGGAACTAGATAGTGGTGATGGTTAGACAACGTTGTAAATGTACTAAATATCATTAATGGTTACCAGAAAAAAAGGAATGGGACTATTGATAAACACAACATTGATGAATCTCGAAGGCATTATGCTGAGTGAAAGAAGCCAGACTCAAAAGGCCATGTGATTCCATTTATATCACATTCTTGAAAAGACAAAGCTATAATGACAGAGAACAGATCAGGGATTTACAGGGGCTAGTGGTGGAGGGAGTATCTGATTGTAAAGAGAAAACCCAAGAGAGTTCTTGGGGGAGATGGAACTGTTCTGTATTCTGATTGTGGTGGTGGTTACACAAATCTACTCAGGTGATAAAACTCATAGGATTGTAAAGAAAAGGGCAATTTTACTGCGTGTTAATTTTTAAAAACTTACAACTGTAATAAATTAAATATTAACTCACAGTCTATTAATTATAAAGAGGACTTTCTGCTCCGAAAGTGTCCCACAAGATGCTTGAAACTGGAAACACAATTACAAAGACTTCCTCGTTACCTTCGGAGAAACGACGGTGGATTTGTCCTCACAGGCATCGTCCAGGATGCTGAAGGTGGTGTTCATTAGTGCACAAAAGGAAACCTGTGCCCCGAGGGAAAAGCATTCGTGAGCATTGATCAGTCTATCCCCCAAGCATGTAAGGTACAAATTGGGCCATCAAGCCCACCATACAGGGTGGTCCCAAATTCCTGAGGTCTCGTGAGTCTCTCGAATTCTCGGAGAAATAAAAACTCACTATTTGATCAGAATTGGAACCACAGCTCCTTTCTCTTCCATGAACAACAACAACAACAAAAGAAACATAGACAGCAAAACCATTTAGTGGGGTAAAAAGATGGGGAAATGTGTGAAAAAACAGTGGTCCAAATGGAATAGTACTCAGCCGTAAAAAGGAATGAAGCATTGACACATGCTGCAACATGGATGAACCTTGAAAACATGTTGCTCAGTGAAAGGAGCCAGACACAAAAGACCACATAGCGTATGATTCCATTTATATGAAATGTCCAGAATAGACACATCTGTGGAGACAGAAAGTAGATGAGTGTTTACCAGGGGTTGGGGTGGGGGGAATGGGCAGTGACTGCTAGTGGGTACAGGGTTTCCTTTGGGGGTGATGAAAATGTTTTAGAGATAGATAGAGGTGGTGGTTACACATCATTGTGAGTACTAAATAACACTGAATTGTATAATTTACAATGGTGATTTTTTAGGTGTATTTCACCACAATGAAAAAAAGACATGACAATGGTCCAAAGTGCATGGCAATTCCAAAGCTAGTTTATAAGCTGATATTTAAAATAGTTACACCAATTCCTGAAGATGCTCATGGAGCCTTTACTCACTGGAGTGACTCCATTAGAGAATCAGATGTCCAGATTCCTCTTTGCCTGGCCTGGGGGCTATGTATCACACATGCATCCCATATCACACAGACGCAGCACCAACATCTTCACTAGTAATGAGACTCCAACATCCTTTCTTCTTTTAGTAAGAGAATTCCCAAGTTTTAGATGAGCAAATGTCCTCCCTTCCCAGCTTTCCTTGTAGCTAGGTGTGACCACATGACTAATTTCTGGCCAATGAGGTATAAGCAGAAGTGATACTGGGTCATACTCTTGAAGGGAAGGACAGTGCCTGTCACCTCCCCTTCTCCCTTGCCCACAAGCTGAAATGCAGATGTGATGGCAGGGGCTGGAGCAGCCATGTTCGACCACAACAAGGGAGTCTTGTGTTCATGATGACAGAGCATTATGGAGCCATCACATCGGCTCTCAGCAGCTTACACTCAGACTGTTACAAAGAGAGAAATAAACTGTTATCTGGTTTAAGCCATTGTATATTTTTGTCTTCGTTAAAACTGCAAAGCAACATCCTACCTAAGTGGCTTCTAGGACAACTTCAAGAGCTAGGAACCTTCAAAAATACTTACATATTCAGGCTCCACCGCTGCTCTCTCTTGGCATAGCTGGACCTGCTCATTGTTGGGTAACATATCTTCTTTACACTTGAAGGGAACCACTAGGACGAAAACAAAAGCAAGCAAATCAAATGTCAACCACAGAAAGATATTATTATTTACACAATCATACCCCATGCTGTAAATGCATCCATTGCCATGTTATACAACAGTGGAAGTGAACAAGCTACAGCTACACGCTACAACATCAGGGGCTTTGGGAAGTGTGATTATTGAGTGAAAAAGAGCAACTCTGGAAAATATCATATGATCTCACTTATATGTGGAATATTAAAAAAAAAAAAAAAGCCAAGCTCATAGATAAGAGAACAGATTGGTGGTTGCCAGAGGTGGGGGTGGAGGGTGGGCAAAATGGATGACGGTCGTCAGGAGGAACAAACTTCCAGTTATAAAATAAATAAGTCCTGGGGATGTAATATACAGCATGGGGACAATAGTGAATAATACTGTATTGCATATTTGAAAGTTGCTAAGAGAGTAGATCTTAAAAGTTCTCATCACAAGCAAAAGAAATTTTGTAACTATGTAGGGTGACGAATGTTAACTAGACTTATTGTGATTATTTTGCAATATATCCAAATATCAATCATTATGTTGTACACCTGAAACTAATAGAATGTTATATGTCAATTATATCTCAATAAAAAAAGATCATATGTGGTATGATACCATTTTTGTAAAGCTCCAAAGCAAACAAAACTAAGCAAGATATTGTTTAGGGATACGTAAATGGCAGGGTTTTTTTTAAGTAGGGGAATTATAAACACAAAATTCCGAGTGGTTCCCTCTGGGGAGAAGACAAGGATATACGGAGTGGAGAAGAAGCATGCAGAAAATGCAATGGCATTGATGATATTCTGGTTCTTATGTTGGCAAGGGCCTCGGATATATCCATTTTATTATTATACTTCATTGCCTCCATATAAATTACTTATATTTTTAATGTATCAAATAATCCATAATTTTAAAAACATAAACCTTTCACGGTTCCCCACTGTTCTCAGCAGAAAGACTAAAGTTCTTCACACAGCACACAAGGTCCTGCAGAATCTGACCTCTGCCCACCTGCTCAGATGCAGCTAATGCCATTCTCTTTGTCCTCAGTCTTTGTTAGCCTCAGGGCCTTTGCACATGCTATAACCTGTCACGCTGTGATCTCCACTCTTCATCTGCATAATCCCTACTCTTCCTTCAAGCTTCAGCTTAAATGTCACTTGCCTGGAGCATATTATATATCTCACTAATGGGGTATATAATATGCCAAAGGGCGTGACAGTTTTTCAATTATTAAATAATTATGTGTGTGCTCTCTACTTCCTTCCCTAGACTATAAGCTACATGAGGGCAAATATCATGTCCATCACATCCAGGATTGAATCCCCAGTACCTAGTGCAGGGGCCTGTTTGACTAATTAGTTAATTAATTAATGCTTCAAAAATAATTTATCAAATTAATGTATTAGTGAAAGAATATAAAAAGGGAGAATGAATGAAAGTAAGAAGAGGATCCAGAGCTTGGGTAGAGTGAGGATTTTACAACCAAAGAAAGACACAGATTCCATTGCCAAGACACATAAGGAGAGGATTACTTTCGCAGCTGAAGTTGCCATGTTTCCAGGAGCCTTCTGGATTGGGACGGAAGCCCACAACGCAGCTACAGCTGTAGGAGCCTGGGGCGTTGGTGCAGACAGAATCGGGACCACACCGTGATGGATCTTGGGAGCACTCATCAATATCTGCAAAGAACTCAAAAAGATCAAAAAACCCAGAGGAACAGGGATAGCCTTCTTTCCAGGGTTGACCAGCAAACCCTCTGCTCTCCTCTGCATCCCACTGCTTGGTCTGTGAAGTTCAGCTGTCCATTGCTTGGTGCAAAGCCATGGTGGCAGGTACAAAAGTAGCTCCTGGTGCGTGTTGGTGCACGTTGCATTGAAAAGGCACTTTTCACTGCCTTTGGCCGAAAGGTTACATATCAAGGCACTCATCAATATCTGTGGAGTGAGGCAGAGTTGGCCAACAATCCAACAAAGTCATGCTTCCCCTTCCAAAGCATAGCCTTGTCACTGAAAAATGGCGGCACAACAAGGGACTACATTTCCCAGAGCCCCCTGCATCTAGGTGGGGCCATGTGGTTAGCTTTCACTCATAGAATGGGAGAGGGTATGGCATATCACTCCTGGGCCCACGTGGTTAAGAAGTGAGTGTGTCTTCTCCCTCTTTCCCTGCCACTGGCTGAAACCAAGGATTCCAAGTTCCTAACCATAGGAAAACCAGAGATGCAAGAGGACTGGATCCCTGTATCACCTTGTGGAGGAAAGCTGCCTATTGACCAAGGATATCCATACTGGATGGTTAAGGGAGTAAGAAATTTCTATTACGTTAAGCTAGTGGTTCTCAACTGAGGGCAATTTGCCCCTCCAGGGGACGTTGGGCAATGTCTGGAGACATTTTTCGTGGTCACTGGGATCTGGGGGTAGATGCCAAACATACTGCCAATCCACTAATGCACAGAATAGCCCTACACACAACAAAGAACTATCCAGCCCAAAATGTTAATAGTGCAAAAGTTGAGAAACCCCAGCTTAACCAATACAGGGTGATGTATGGTCACTGTGGCAACAAGAGGTTACTTCTCCCTCTGAAGGTTTCTGATCCACAGAGGATATATGGAATAGAATGTCTCAGAAAAAAATAAATAGGAGGGGTCTGGCCCTGTGGTGTAAGTTCACACACTCTGCTTCAGCAGCCCAGGGCTGGTGGGTTCAGATCCCAGGCGTGGACCTACACGCCGCTCATCAAGCCATGCTAGGTCAGCATCCCACATATAAAGTAGAGGAAGATGGGCATAAATGTTAGCTCAGGACCACTCTTCCTCCAGCAAAACGAGGAAGATTGGCAACAGACATTAGCTCTGAGCCAATCTTCCTCACCAAAAAAAAAAAAAGAGAGAAATAAAAGTAATAAAAAAATGAATAGGAGGGAGGTAAGGACAAAACCTTTCATATTTCTATGTCATCTCAAAAAACATGAGGGATAAATAGGCACTGTCCACACTAGGGGCTTACACAAGTATATGGTATATTGCACCAGGCGATACCATGGAGAGTTGGTACGAGAAGTCTTTGTGATAGGAACGTAGACTAATTTGGAGGTCTCAAACGACATGGTTGGAAGGCATGGGGAAGTGGTTTTTTTCTTGGTATCACAGAAAACATCTCTAACCAAGGAGTGGGTTTCTTTTCACCGCAGGCTGCCCACTTCCAGAAATATTTAAGCATTGACTAAGTGAGCTCTTGTCAGACATACCACAGGTGCAATTTATATTTTGCATATAGAGCTGGACTAGGGGCATGGCTTTCAAAACTTTTTGGCCCAAGAAACCTTCCTTCTTGTGAAGTGAAACCCGAATAGGTAAGACAAATAAAAGAGGTGATAATTTGACTGAAAGGAGAGTGGAAGACCATGGCCTTGTTTTCTGGCCCTAGATGGGGATTCTGAAAGGTTCCTAGAGCCCTTAGAGCTGTGTTAATCTCTCTAAGATCCCTTTCCTCTTTATGCCTCTATTGTTCTGCTTCTAACAATGTCAGCAGCTAGTAAAGATCAACGAATGAGAAGAAATATAATATTTCTAATGAAAAGAAGCATGCATTTCCCCGGGGATTGAAGACTATAAAATGTGTTCTGCTGTATGGTAGACCCTCCGAAGATGGAGCCATCAGTTCTTCCATTTCCTGTATGCACATGTTGCTGTCCCAGTGAGATGGAGAGTTTATTTCCCCTCCTTTTGGATCTAGGCTGGCCCTGTGACTGTGACCAATAGAATGTGGTAGAAGTAACACTTGGGGACTTCCAAGCCCAGGCCTTATGAGAACTGGCAGTTTCTGCTTTCTTCTTCTTGGAACTTTCCTTCTTGGAAACCAACTGCCATGCTCTGAGGAAGCCCAAGAAGCCATGTGGAAAGGCCCACTGAGGGCCCTGCCAGAGATCAGCACCAACTACCAGTCACGTAAGCGAGCCTACTTTGGACCGGCCAGCCATCTTAGTGCCCCAGAAAAACCATGTGGTCAACCCATGGAATCATGAGCAAGAACAGATGGTTGTTGTTATAAGCTGCTGCATTTCAGAGTAGTTTGACATGCATTGAGAAGTCCTCAGCATGGCTGGGAGAATGACTGGTACATTTGAAAGCCTCTGGTTTCTCAGGGGTCCAAACATCAGGCAAAAAGAACCCAGGCAGGCAGGAGCAACTGTGTTCTCCCGGGATATTGGTGCAGGTGGAATTGGGACCACAAAGAGTCAAGCTCCTGGAACATTCATCCATATCTAAGCAGAAAACTGGTCTAAGTCAAAAGGATGAAGGATGCTGAGGCTGCAGCTGCAGTGCACAGCCCCACCACTGACTGAAGCCAATGGGTTTCCCTGGCTCTGGTCCCACCTTCTTAAACACATTTTTGTTGTTACAGAAAGGAAGCATTTAGAGGCAAGTTTATGACCCAGGCAAATCTTCTGATGAGGGTCCTCGCAGCTCAGGATAAAATCCAAACTCCTCATTAGAACAGGCAAGACCCTGAGAGTTTGTTCTCACCTACGCTCATCTTTTGCCTCTAAACCCTTCATAATTCACGATCCAGATTCATTGATTACCTGTGAATTCATGAAGGCTCATTATCTCCTCACATGAAGAAGAATGGTTGAGACCCAAAGAACTGACCAGCAGAGCCCAACCTAAACCACCAATGCATGAAATCAAGAGCTAAATGAATGGTGCTAGTTTTTACCCATTGACTTTCAGGGTGATTTGTTACTCAGCAATAGCTAACTGCTACAAATGGACCAGAAAAATCAGAGATGACTTCGAATATCTCTGACTCCAAGCCAAGGGAATGTGATAAGGGCTTGATCACTCCATGCCCTGCTGAATGAAGTCATCCTCCCTATAAATGAAGGAGGAAAACAATAGAACCACCCTAGACTTAGGAAGATGGAGCCATGGTGTCTTTGTGAGAATATCCTGGCTGCAGTGTGGAGGATGGATTTGAGAGGGGAAGACTGGAGAAAGGGAGAGACCAGTGAGGATGCTGTTACGGTACGGATGCAGCCTGAATAAAGGATGGAGAAGAGTGGAGAGATTCAAGACATATCTAGCAGTTAGATTCTCTGAGACTTGATGACCGATTTAATATGGAAGGGGAGGGAGGATGAGGGTAACTCTCAGGTCTTAATTCAAATACCTTTTAGGAAAAAGTGCTGAAGTTTGAGTCTGAGCTCTCCCTATAACACAGTATCTCTACCTCAGCATTACTGGCATTTGGGACTGGATCACATTTGGTCGTGGGGAGGCTGTTCTGTGCATTGTAAGATGGTTAACAACATCTCTGGCCTCTACCCACTAGAGGACAGTAGCACACACAATCCAATAACAACAGCTGTGGCAATCAAAAATGTCTCTAGACATTGCCAATGTCCACTGGAGAGAAAATCGCTATAGAGATGGAGCCCCCGCATTATTCGCAGGAACTGCCTGACCCACTGCTTAAGTCACAGTAGGCCCTCAACGGGAGTTCAAATCATGATTCTTCCACCGAATAGCTGTGCATCCCTTGGCAAGTCACTTCACCTCTCTGAGCCTCCGTGTTCTCATTCCTAAAATAAGGATCATGATCACTACCTAATAGGATCATGAAATGAGGTTTTTCTTAATTAAGTAGGTAAATAAAGAAGGGCAGGCCCTCTGTGCCTTCACAGGTGGAGTTGTTAGAGAAGAGCCCATCTCGACAGCTGCACCTATAGCTTCCTAAGGAGTAGGAACACTCAGAACGCTCTGCGAAGATCCCACTGGAGAGGCATTCATTGATGTCTAGGAGCAGTGGAGGAGAGTGAGCAGACAAAAGATTGGGTGTCTACAGTGAGAAACACGTACCCAACTCAATGATAGCTTTCCACCAAAGACCATGCCTGAGAGCCTGAGAGCATTACGTGTACAGGCAAAATGACCTGGATTTCCCAGGTTCCAGTTGGTTCCAGTAGGAGAAGAGAAACCGCGCAAACAGCTGCACTTGTACCTCCCTGGCAGGTTTTGGCAGATTGAGTTAAGACCACATTGTCGCGGGTTTTGAGAACACTCATCTATATCTGGATAGAGAAAGAGTCAGAGTTACAAAGTTGCCTCATCTTGTGAAGCCCATTGTATTTTCCAAAGATGGTTGAAACAGTGTTTCCCTCCCATATGTCCTTCATTCAGTGAGACCTTGGTACTCCACCCATCAAGTATTGGGGTCTATATTCCCTCCCCTGGAATCTGAGCATGCTTGTGACTATGGTGGAAGTGACACCAGGTCATAAAAATACCATGCTGAGTCAGAAGAATGTCATGATAGGTCGTAGAAATATAATGTAATTCCTTCTTCTCTTGAGATGCTCATTCTTGGAAATCAGCTGCCATACTTTGAGGAAGCCCAACCAGCCATGAAAATGCAGCTCAATGGGGAAGAACTAAGACATCCAGCCCGCAGCCCTGGGGGAGCAGCCAGTCAAACAGCCAGCACCACCTTGCCAGCCTTGTGAGTAGACCCTCTTCAAAGTGGATCCTCTAGCCTCCAGTTGAGCCAACTCAACTGACACTGTGTGGAATAGGGACAAGCCATCCTCTCCAAACTCAGCCCTAATAGCAGATTCATTCATGAGCATAATGAATGATTACTATTTGCAACTAAATTTGCAGGTGGTCTGTTACCCGGCAACAGATAACTCGGACACTTGCAAAGCAAATTCTAGGAATTTACTCATTGAAGGACCCATGGAATCGTGCAGTCGTGGAACCATGGGGTGGCTCTCCACAAATCTATTTCAACCCTGCTCTGACAAGTTACTCGAAATAAACCCTTGCTAGGTACTTGTTATAGAAGCACAACTTCAAGGCAAGTCTCCTATAGCTCCCTCCCAGATCACAGGGATGCTCATTCAGCTTTGTTTCAAGTTGTAAAACATTAGAAAAACCTAAGTGCCTGCCAATAGAAGGATGACTCAATTTGGAGTTGACATAAAGAATAAGGTACATATTCCTTCATTCAACAAATACATATTAAATACTCACAATGTATCAGTCACCATACTGGGGGTCAAAGACATAGAGTAGACAAAATAGTTGCTGTAGTATCCATCATTTTCTATATGGTTAATATTGATTTCACCCCAAATTTAAACACCAGGGTTCATCAGCACTACTGAGCTGACTGAATAACCCATGAACTGTAGGCCAAAGATAAAGAACGATGTTTGGGGATCCCTGGAAACTAACTGCAAAAGTGATAGAAATGCATCATCTTCTTCAGAGCTCAGCAAACTACATCCCATGGGTCAAATCCAGCCCACCATCTGTTTGTGTACATAAAGCTTTATTGGCACACAGACACATCCATTCATTTTTGTATCATCTCTGGCTGTGTTTGCACCACCACTGAGTGGTCATGACAGAGATCATACGACTTGCAACTTCCAGAATGTTTATTATGTGGCCCCTTACAGAAAAATTGCCAACCTATGGTCTTTTTCAGAGGAATAATCAGATTTTTACTGTCAAGAGGAGAACTGGGGTTTAAATATAAGGAATGCTGACAGAGAACTTAGCTCCTTCTGGGAATTATGTTACTTTATATTATTTATGTTAATATAGCTCTTAATACTGCACATGTGCCTAGCACACTGCATACATTATTGCATTTAATCTTCCCAACTATCCTTGGAGTTGGATACTCTTATACGCCCGTTTTACAAATGGAACCATTGAGGCTTATAGAGATGAAATATATTTCACCAACATCTCTTAACTAGAGTGTGGCAGCTAAGTAACATGGTTGAGACACCCTCAGTAGAGTCAGAAAGACCTGGGTTTGAATCCCAGTTCAACTGCATGACCCTAAAAAAGTCATTTCAGCTCTCCAAGCCTCAGTTTTCTCATCTGGACAATGGAGATCATCAAAATGCCTATAGTCCGTTTAATGTGACATTGCACATAAAGCACTTCACACAGGACCTGGCACTCTGTAAATGTTGGAAATTCTATCTATCTCCATGGAAAGGCGGCCAAACAGTGGGCCCTCACAATGAAATCAGTGGGTATTTCTGGATATTGACAGGGAGCATGATTTTAATTTTAATTTTCTTCCTAATGCTAGTCTATAATCATTGGAAATTTTAGTGGCCAGGAATAATTCTCATGATGAAAGAAATAGAAAGTAAGAGCGAGAGAGAGAGAAAGGAAGAATGCAAAGAAGAAAGAAAGAAAGGAAGGGAGGAGGGAGGGAGGGAGGGAGGAAGGAAGGAAGGAAGGAAGGAAAGAAAGGAAGGGAGGAAGGAAGGAAGGAAGAAAGAAAGAAGAGAAAGAAAGAAAGAAAAGAAAGGGAAAGAGAGAGAGAGAAAGAAAGAAAGAGAGAGAAGCGAGGGAGGAAGGAAAGCAGGAAGGAAGGAAGGAAATAAATAATTAATATTTGGGGCAAAAACAAAAAGCATCTGTATCTGCTACCCAGCTAGATTCCACCTGCTTTTCCGACCACCTTTGAGGGGATGTGAACTCACCCTTGCATTCCACTCCTGGGCCCACGAACTGTGTCTCTCCGGTGCTGGACAGGAAGCCTTGTTCACAAGTGCAGTAGTAACTGTCCAAAGTGTTGGTGCAGGTTGCATGAGCTGGGCAGATGGTGGAACTCGCACACTCATTCACATCTAGGCAGCGTAGAAGGAAAAGGTTGCGTTAGCGCCCCAGAGCAGGGCTGCAAGGGAAGGCAGCATTTGAGAGTGAAGGAGACCACTGTGGGTTGAATTGTGTCCTCCAAAAAGAAGTGTTGAGTTCCTAAACCTGGTCCCTTAGAATGTGACCTTATTTGGAAATAGGGTCCTTGTAGATGCAATTAAGATGCAAGTTAATGTGGGATCATGCTGGAGAAGGATGGTCCCTTAATCTGATATAATTGGTGTCCATATAAGAAGAGGACAAGAGGCACAGAGACAGGCTTGGGGAGAACACCATGTGATGACAGAGGCAGAGATGGGAGTGATGCATTTACAAGTCAAGGAACACCTAAGATTGCGGGCAACACCAGAAGCTAGGAGAGAGAGACAGAGCAGATTCTCTCCCAGAGCCTTCAAAGAAAGCACGGCCCTGCTGACACCTTGATTCCAGACCTCTGGCCTCCAGAATGTGGGACAATAATTCTCTGTTATTTAAGGCCGCCAGTCTACAATATTCTGTTATGCAGCCCGAGCTTCCTAACACAATGGACAAGAGAATTCATCTCTGTGTGTCTCAATTTCCCCATCTGTCAGACGAGGATAATAATACCCACCCCACAAGGTCATTCAGAGGATTAAATAAGGTGACCTCTGGAAAGCGCTCACCACAGAGCCTGGAACACAGTAAGTACTAGGCAAGCAAATCTTAACTAAAATAAAAATTAACCACTAACATGTCGAGCTTTCTTTGTGGCAGGTATTGCCATAGACCCCTTACATGTGTTAGCTCCATGAATGCTCATAGCAGCCCTATGAGCTATAAACTAATATTTCCACTTTTCAGAGGAGGAAACTGAAACTCAAAAATTGTGCAACGTCGCATAGATTGTGAAAGGCACGAGGATTGGAATCCGGGTTCTGTCTGTCTCTGGAATATTTGCATGACAGCTTCTCAGGCTGTCTTGAGTGCCAGAGTCTGGAAATTTGGTGATTAAATCAATGTCTGTCCTACGCAAGCCCTCCTTGAGCTGCCAGAGGTTGCAGCCTCATTTGGAGGCAGAATGTCATGGTGGTTGTGAGCATGGGGTGTGAAGTCACTCTTGGGCACACTCAGATCCTGACTCTCCTACCTCCTATCTATTATATGGCCTTGGGAGGGTGATTCCACCACAGTGGAGGCTCACAGTCCTTGTCTGTGAAATGGGTGTAGAATATGACCAATACCGTCAGGTTGTTGGGAGGACTGAATGAGCACACGAAACAGAGAGCTTAGTGCCTTGACTGGGATCCTGCCTCCAGCCTTTTGTACCTGGTGTTCCCTCCTCCTGGAACATCCTTCCCCAGATACCCAATCTCTCACTCCCTCACTTCCTTTAGATATTGTCTCAAATATCAGCTTCTCAGCACGGCCTCTTCTTACCACCGTGTTAAAATTAGAAACCCACCTCCGGAACTTTATATCTACATTTCCTGCCTTATTTGTCTTCATCTCCTTTAGGTATCCCTAACACACAATATGTTCGTGCTTCTATTTTTTATCTATCTCCCTGCAAACAAGATGATAATTTCCAGGGGGACAAATATTATTGCCTGTGTTATTCACTGCTGTATTCACCATTCCTAGAATAGAAGCTGCTGTATTGTAGATGCTCAAGTAGTATTGGTCGAAAGGTGCAGGAATGAATGAATCAATGAGTGAATGTATGAATGAATGATTATTAGCATCAGCTTTGCAGAAAAGTCTTTGAACTCAGCCGAGACATGCCCCTACTCATCACCCACCACTGCTGAATTTGCAAACAGAATTGGACCTGATTCCCCAACAGATCCCTCCACCTACTTTCACACGTCTCTCCTGGACCGCGGAATCTCATGTTTCCACTGCTAGAAACAAATCCTGGGTTGCAGACACAATAGTAGCTTCCAGGACTGTTGTGGCAAGTCGCATGCTCTGGGCAGGCTCTGGAATCCACACATTCATCCACATCTAGAGAGTGAAAGAGAAAACCCGGGTTGAGGCAGACGAGGAAATGAGAGCAGGAGACTGCAAGTGCAGACTTGCTCTACATGTTCTTATCTTGTGGCACACAGCACTGAGGCTCCCCACTACCCACATTCTCCCCTTCTCCCTAACCTCCCTTGCTGTTAGGTGGGACCATGAGAATAAATTCTGGCCAATAATATGTAAGGAAAAGGGTGATGAATAATTTCAAAACGTAATGATCACAGATTGCACAAATGGCCGTATTCTTTTTTTCTTGGCATAGAGAAAAAAGATATGTTGAAGTGCGAAACCGGGTCTCTGAGAATGTGACCTTATTTGGAAACAGGGTCTTTCTAGTTGCAATTAAGATGTAAGTTAACATGGGATCATGCTGGAGTAGGATGGTTAATCTTAATCTTATCTGATTGGTGTCTTTATAAGTAGAGGAGAAGGGGCACAGAGGCAGGCTTGGGGAGAACACCATGTGATGACAAAGGCAGAGATTGGAGTGATGCGTCTACAGCTCAAGGAATCCCAAGGATTGACGGCAACACCAGGTGCTGGGAGAGAGACACAGAGCAGATTCTCTCCTAGAGCCTTCAGAGAAACCACGGCCCTGCTGACACCTCGATTTCAGACCTCTGACCTCCAGAGATGTGAGAAAATAAATCTCTGCTGTTTAAGGCCGCCAGTCTATAATACTTGGTGATGCAGCCCAAGCTGCCTAACACAATGTGCAAGACAATTCATCTCTGTGTGTCTCAGTTTCCCCATCTGTCAGATGAGGATAATAGTACCCACCCCATAGGGTCATTCAGAGGACTAAATAAGGTGACCTCTGTAAAGCACCTACCACAAAGCCTGGAGCACAGTAAGTACTATGCAAGCAAACGTTAACTAAAATAAAAATTAACTACTAATATGTTGAGCTTTCTTTGTGGCAGGCATTGACAGAGATCTCTTACATGCATTAGCTCCACGAATCCTCCTAGCACCCCTATGAGCTATAAACTAATATTTCCACTTTTCAGAGGAGGAAACTGGGGCTTCACAATTCTGCACTGTCACATAGCTTGTGAAAGGCACAACGAGGATTGGAATCCAGGTTCTGTCTGGCTCTGGAATGTTTGCATGACAGCTTCCCAGGCTGTCTTGAGTCTCAGAGTCTGTGAACTTGCGGATTAAATCAATGTGTGTCCTACGCAAGCCCACCTTGAGCTGCCAGAGGTTGCAGCCTCATTTGGAGGCAGAAGGGCAATGGTGGTTGGGAGCATGGGGTGTGAAGTCACATCTAGGCACACTCAGATCCTGACTCTCCTACATCCTCTCTATTTGGCCTTGGGATGGTGATTCCACCACAATGGAGGCTCAGTTTCCTCGTCTGTGAAATTGGTGTAGAGTACAACCAATACCATCAGGTTGCTGGGAGGACTGAATGAGCACATGTATGAGAGAGCTTAACGCATTAGCTGGGATCCTGCCTCCAGGCCTTTGTACCTGCTGTTCCCTCCTCCTGGAACATCCTTCCCCAGACACCCAATCTCTCACTCCCTCACTCCTTCAATCTTATCTCAAATATCAACTTCTCAGCATGGCCTTTCCTTACCACTCTGTTAAAAGTGGTAGAATCCCATCCCCAGAACCCTTTATCTGCCTTTCCTGCCTTATTTGTCTTCATCTCCTTTAACTATTCCTAACACACAAGATGTTCATGCATCTTTTTTTTGTTATCTATCTCCCTCCACACTAGATGATAAGTTCCAGGAGAACAAATATTATTGCCTATGTTAGTCACTGCTGTGTCCGCCATCCCTAGAATAGAACCTGGTGTATTGTGGATGCTCAAGAAGTATTGGTCAAAGCGTGCATCAATGAATGAATGTATGAATGAATGATTCAGCCAAGACCTCCCCCGACTCCTCTCCCACCACTGCTGTCTTTGCAAACAGAATTGGACCTGATTCCCCAACAGATCCCTCCACCTACCTTCACATGTCCCTCCAGGACCGAGGAATCTCGTGTTTCCACTTCTAGAAACAAATCCTGGGTTGCAGAAACAATAGTAGTTTCCAGGGCTGTTGTGGCAAGTCGCATGCTCTGGGCAGGCTCTGGGATCCACACATTCATCCACATCTAGAGAGTGGAAGAGAAAACCCAGATCAAGGCAGAGGAGGAAATGAAGACAGGAGACTGCAAGTGGAGATTCGCTCTACGTGTTCTTAGCTCGTGGCACGCAGTGCTGAGGCTCCCCAATACCCACATTCTCCCCTTCTTCCTAACCTCCCTTGCAGGTAGGTGTCGTGGTTAAAATAAATTCTGGCCAGTGGTATGTAAGCAAAAGGATGACAATAATGTCAAACATAATGATCATAGCTTGCAGAAAGGCTGTAGTCTTTCTTTTTTAGCATAGACAAAAAAAGTACACTGTTTATTTCTTTGTTGTTGTTCATTTATTTGTGTCATACATACATCCATCCACCCATCCATCCATCCATCCATCCATCCATCCATCCATCCATCCATCCATCCTTCCATCCATCCATCCATCCATCCATCCATCCATCCATCCATCCATCCTTCCATCCTTCCATCCATCCATCCATCCATCCATCCAGCCAGCCAGCCAGCCAGCCAGCCATCCAGCCATCTATCCAAGCAGCTGTCCACCTATCTATCCATCCAGCTTTCCATCTTTTCATCCATCTTTCTATCCATCTGTTCATCCGTCTATTCATCCATCTATTCATCCATCCATCCATCCATCCATCCATCCATCCATCCATCCATCCACCCATCCATCCATCTATCCAAGCAGCTATCCATCTATCTATGCATCCAGCTTTCCGTCTATTCATCCATCCAAAAGATATCTGCCACGAGTGTGATACTTCAATGGCCCCATATATACCCCTGTATCCACACCTCAGGATGCAGGTTATGCAGTATGATGTAACTTTGACACTCCTCTCTTTAAATGTGGAGTTTGTTTCCCACCGCTGAATCCAGCTGGCCCTATGACTTCCATTGGCCAATTGAATGCAGCAGAAGTGATGTGGCGCAGTTCCTAACTTTGACCTCTAGAGGCTTCTTTGCTTCTGTTCATGCTTTGGGCCTCCTGATTCTGCCACATGAACAAGCCCTAAACTAGCCTAATGAAGGATGGAAGACATGGATCATCCCAGATGAGCCCCAGTCATGTGCGACAGCCCAGCCCAACCACAGCTGACCACAGACACACGAAGAATGTTTGAGACCCAAAGAACTGACCAGCAGAGCCCAACCTAAACCACCAATGCATGGAATCAAGAGGTAAATAAATGTTAGGTTTTTTCAGCCATTGTCATTCAGGGTGATTTGTTACTCAGCAATAGCTAACTGCTAAAAATGGACTAGACAAATCAGAGATGACTTCAAATATCTGTGACTCCAAGTCAAGGGGATGTGATGAGGGCTGGATCACTCCATGCCCTGCTGGATGGAGTCACCCTTCCTATAAATGAATGTGGAGAACAATAGAACCACACTAGACTCCGGAAGATGGAGCCTTGATGTCTTGGTGAGAACATTCTGGCTGCAGTGTGGAGGATAGATAGAGGTGACAAGACTGCAGAAAGGGAGAGACCAGAGGGGATGCTGCTGCAATACGGATGAATCCTGATCCAAGGATGGAGAAGAGTGGAGAGATTCAAGACATGTTTAGCAGGTAGATACCCCAAGACATGATGACTGATTTAATATGGAAGGGGAAGGGGGGTGAGGGTAACTCTCAGGTCTTAATTCAAATATCTTTTAGGAAAAAGTGATGAGGTTTGGATCTGAGCTCTCCCTAGGACAGAGTTTCTCTACCTCAGCACTACTGAAATTTGGGACTGGATCATTTTCATTTGCCGGGAGGCTGTTCTGTGCATTGTAGAGTATTTAACAGCATCTCTGGCTTCTACCCACTAGATGACAATAGCACACACAACCCCAACACCACCAGCAGCTGCAACAATCAAAAATGTCTCTAGATATTGCCAATGTCCCCTGAGGATAAAATCGCTGTAGGGACAGAGCCCCCTGTTACTCTCAAGTACTGCCTGACCCACTGCTTAAGTCACAGTAGCGCCTCAACAGGAGTTCAAACCCTGGTTCTTCCACTTAACAGCTATGCATCCTTGGGCAAGTCACTTCACCTCTCTGAGCCTCAGTTTTCTCATTCCTAAAGTGAGGATCATGATCCCTGCCTGAAAGGACCATCAAATGAGGTGATTCTTAAAGTAGGTAAATAAAGAAGGGCAGGCCCTCAGTGCCTTCACAGGCGGAGTTGTTAGAGAAGAGCCCAGCACGACAGCTGCACCTGTAGCTTCCCAAGGAGTTGGAACACTCAGAATGCTCTGGGCAGATTCCACTGGAGAGGCATTCATTGATGTCTGAGGAGCAGTGGAGGAGAGTGAGCAGACAAAAGATTGGGTGTCTACAGTGAGAAACACATGTACCCAACTCAGTGATAGCTTTCCACCAAAGACCATGCCTGAGATCCTGAGAGCATTACCTGTACAGGCGAAACGACCTGGCTTTCCAGGGTTCCAGTTGTTTCCAGTAGGAGATGAAAAACCGCGCAAACAGCTGCACTTGTACCTCCCTGGCAGGTTTTTGCAGATTGAGTTGTGACCACATTGTCGCGGGTTTTGAGAACACTCATCTATATCTGGATAGAGAAAGAGTCAGAGTTACAAAGTTGCTTCATCTTGTGCTACCGATTGTATTTTCCAAAGATGGTTGAAACAATGTTTCCCTCCCATAAGCCCTTCTTTCAGTGAGACCTTGGTACTCCATCCATAAGCAGTGGGGTCTATATTCCCTCCCCTGGAATCTGAGCATGCTTGTGACTATGGTGGAAGTGACACCAGGTCATAAAAATACCATGCTGAGTCAGAAGAATGTCATGATAGGTCGTAGAAATATAATGTAATTCCTTCTTCTCTTGAGATGCTCATTCTTGGAAATCAGCTGCCATACTTTGAGGAAGCCCAACCAGCCATGAAAATGCAGCTCACATGGGGCAGAACTAAGACATCCAGCCCACAGCCCTGGGGGAGGAGCCAGTCAACAGCCAGCACCACCTCGCCAGCCTTGTGAGTAGACCCTCTTCAAAGTGGATCCTCTAGCCTCCAGTTGAGGCTCAACTGACACTGTATGGAAGAGAGACAAGCCATCCTCTCCAAACTCAGCCCTAATAGCAGATTCATTCATGAGCAATATAAATGATTGTTGTTTGCAACTAAGTTTGCCGGTGGTCTGTTACCCAACAATACATAGGTTCAACACCTTGCAAAGCCAATTCTAGGAATTTACTTCCTGAAGCACTCACAGAATTGTGCAGTCATGGTACCATCGTGGGGGGCCCTCCCCTAATTTCCTTCAGCCCTGCTCTGCCAAGTCACCCCAAATAAACACTTGCTATGTACTTGTCACGCAAGCACACCTTCAAGACAAGTCTCCTATAGCTCGCTCCCCATCATTGCACCTCTCCTAGAGAGATATCTGGAGCTGCCACTGTACATCAACATAAGATCACAGGGACGTTCATTCAGCTTCGTTTCAAGTCGTAAAACATTAGAAAAACCTAAGTGCCTGTCAATAGAAGGATGATTGGAGTTTAGTAAAGATTAAAGTTCGTGTTCCTTCATTCAACAAATATCTATTTAACTCACAATGTATCAGGTACCATGCTGGAGGTCAAAGACATACAGTGGACAAAATCGTTGCTATAGTATCCATCACTTTCTAGATGGGGAACATTGATTTCACACCAAATTTAAACACCAGGGCCCACCAGCACTACTGAGCTGACTGAATAACCCATGAACTGTAGCTCAAAGATAAAGAAGGACATTTGGGGCTCCCTGGAAACCACAGTGATAGAAATGCATTCTCTTCTTCAGAGCTCAGCAAACTACATCCCATAGGTCAAATCCGGCCCATCACTTGTTCGTGTAAATAAAGTTTTATTGGCACACAGCCACATCCATTCATTTTTGTATCATCTATGGCTGCTTTTGCACCACAACTGGAGCACTGAGTAGTCATAACAGAGATCATAAGCCTTGCAGTCTCCAAAATATTTACTTTCTGTTCCCTTACAGAAAATTTTGCCAACATCTGGTCTTATTCAGAGGCATAATCAGATCTTTACTATCAAGAGAATAAGGGTCTAAATATAAGGAATGCAGACAAAGAACTTAGCTCTTTCTGGGAATTATGTCAGTTTATATTATTTACGTTAACATAGCCCTGATACTGGACATGTGCCTAGCACACTGCATACATTGTTGCATTTAATCTTCCCAACTATCCTGTGAGATACATACTTTTATACACCCGTTTTACACATGGAAACATTGAGGTTTAGAGTGATTAAACATGCTTCCCCAACACCCCTTAACTAGAGTGTGGCAACTAAGCCACGTGTTTGAGAGACCCTCAGTAAAGTCAGAAAGACCTGGGTTTGAATCCTAGTTCAACTGCATGACCCTAAACAAATCACTTCAGCTCTCCAAGCCTCAGATTTCTCATCTGGACATTGGAGATCATCACAATGCTTACAGTCAATTTTATGTGACGATGCACATAAAGCCTTTCTCACGCAGGCTGGCACTCAATAAATGTTAAAAATTCTTATTATCTACTGGAGAGGTGACTGAAGGCACACCCCAAAAATGAAATCAGTGGTTATTTCTGGATGTTGACAGATAGTAGGATTTTTATTTTCATTTTCGTCCTAGTGCTAGCCTCTAACCATTGGAAATTTTTGTGACCAGGAATAATTCTCATGATGAAAGAAAGAAAGAAAAAGAGAGAGAGAGAGAGAAATGAAGAATGAAAAGAAAGAAAGAGAGAAGGGGGGGGAGGGAGGGAGGGAGGGAGGGAGGAAGGAAGGAAGGAAGGAAGGAAGGAAGGAAGGAAGGAAGGAAGAAAGAGAGAGAGGCAGGGAGGGATGGAGGAAATCATATTTGGGGAAAAAACAAAAAGCACCCACATCTACTACCCAGCTAGCTTCTATTTGCTTTTCCTACCACCTTTGAGGGGGTATGAACTCACCTTTGCATTCCACACCTGAGCCCCTGAACTCTGTCTCTCCGGTGCTGGACAGGAATCCTTGTCTGCAAGTGCAGTAGTAACTTTCTGGAGTGTCGGTGCAGGTTGCATAAGCTGGGCAGATGGTGGTATCCACACACTCATTCGTTTCTGGGCAGCACAGAAGGAAGAGTTCGGGTTAGTGCACCAGAGCGGGGCTGCAAGGGAAGCCAGCGTTCGAGAGTAAAGGCGACCGTTGTGGGTTGAATTGTGTCCTCCAAAAAGATATGTTGAGGCCCTAAACCTGGTCCCTGAGAATGTGAACTTATTTGGAAATAGGGTCCTTGTAGATGCAATTAAGATGTAAGTTAATGTGGGATCATGCTGGAGAAGGATGGTCCCTTAATCTGATATAATTAGTGTCCTTATGAGAAGAGGAGAAGAGGCACAGAGACAGGCTTGGGGAGAACACCATGTGATACCAGAGGCAGAGATGGGAGTGATGCATCTACAAGTCAAGAGACACCGAGAATTGCTGGCAACACCAGAAGCTGAGAGAGACACAGAGCAGATTCTCTCCCAGAGCCTTCAGAGAAAGCATGGCCCTGCTGACACCTTAATTTCAGACCTCTGGCCTCCAGAACTGTGAGAGAACAAATTTCTGTTGTCTTAAGCCACATGGTTTGTGATAACTTGTTACAGCAGCCCTAGGAAACTGGTTAGTCAAGGACCTTACAGACCCTAGACTTTGCCACTCAAAGTGTGGTCCGTGGGTGGGCAGCATCAGCATCGCCTGGCATTTTGATGGAAACAGAAAACCCCAGGCCCTGCCCCAGATCTACTGAATGAGAATCTGCATTTTAGCAAGATCCTCAGGTGATGTGTGTGCACAGGAAGTGTGAGAAGTACTGACCTGGACTCTTGCTTCTCCAAGTGTGGTCCGCAGACCAGCAACATCTGCCTCACCTGGGATCCCCGGGAGACCTTGGAAAATCAGATGCTGATTAAGCTGGTCTGGGGCACCTGAGTCTCTGCATTTCTAACAAGCCTGTGACTGATGCTGATGATGCTGGTCCATCGACCACTCTGTGAGCATCAGAGCTCCAGACAGAAGAGTATGCAAGTCAAAGCTGCAGCCTTTGGAGCAAGGACCACCTGGGTTGAAGCTCCCACAGGAAACATCAAAGCAGGGAATGGTGGCTATTCCCCCACACCCATCTCCCCCTCTTCCTTTTATTAAAATGACCACCCATTTAAGCTTCAATCTCAGCTTCTCTTGCAGCTACATGTGGCCATGTGGCTAAGTTCCAGCCAATGGAAATGAGCAGAAGTGATATGTGCACCTTTTGGCCACACCCTTAAAAAGAAGGAGCATGGTCTTCACTTCTCCTTTCCCTTTCACCTGGGCTGGAACATGGACAGAATGAGGTGATCTGTCCATAACCGTGGGGATGATGCTTTGGAAAACCTCCACACCGAGGGACGGAGAAACAACAAGATGGAAGGCACCTGGGAGCTGAGAAGATCTCAGACGAGGTAGCCTTGTCACCTTGTTCCATCCTCAAAGTGGAGATTTATGAGAGGGTGAAGAATAAACTTCTAAGAGATAAACATTTTAAGTTGTTGTCATTTGGTTTCTATGGAAACAGTCAAAACTACATCCTAGCCACCCCAGCCCTGGGACGAGTGGAGTTCACATCTCTGTACCTCCGTTTACTTCTTTGGCCCTCAACTCACGTCCAGTGAGTTCCCAAGCCCCATTGATTCTTCCTCCCAAATATTCGACATCTACCCACATCTCTCCATTTCCATGGCTATGCTTGGTACGGATCTTCCTCTGGATGCTGCATCCCCTACATCCCCTACACCCTCCACTGTTCCCTGCAATCATCTCTGAATGCAAATCTGATCACCCACCCCCACTCCTGCCTACAACACTCCCTGTTGCACTCAGAATGAAAATGCAAGTTACTTAATATGACCTGGAAAGTCCCCAGTGACCAGACCGAACCACATCTCTCTTCACTCTCCATTTCTAGCCTCCCCACCACAGGGCCTTTGCACATGCTGTTCTGTTTTCCTCTGCTTTGCCTGGCCAGCTTCTATTCATTCTCCAGTTCTTGCTTAAATGTCACTTCCTCCAAGAAGCCTTCCCTGACTTCCCCATAGCTCCCTGTGCTCCCTGTTTATGGCACTTATCAAAATTATAATTGGTGGATTATTTGAGTGGTTAGCTTTTTAGTGATCATCTCCTCTACTACACTGTGAGTTCCAGGAGGACAAAGCCACAGGTGGGGGCAGGCTTCCAGGTGCTAGGGAAGGGACTCACTTGACACTATCATTTCTGTGTTTGGCAGAATAATGGCCCCCCCAAAGATGACCACGTCCAAATCCCTGGAACCTGCAAATATGCTATGCTACATGGCACAGGGATATTAAGGTTGCAGATGGAATTAAGACTGTTAATCAGCTGACCCTGAGATGGAGAGATTAGCCTGGGTTATCCAGGTGGGACCAACACAATCACAAGCATCTTCATAAGAGAAAAGTGAAACCAGGAGAGGCAGAGGCAGAGTGAAGCAATCGGAGAAAAACTTGACCAGCCCCTGTTGGTTCTGGAGATGGAAGAAGAGGGACACGTGTAAAGGGATACAGTTGGCTTCTAGAAGCCAGAAAAGGCAAGAAAACAGATTCTCCCCTAGAACTTCCAGCGAGGAATGCAGCCCTGCTGACACCTGGATTTCAGCCCAGTGGGACCCGTTTCAAACTTCTGACCTCCAGAACTGTAAGAATACGCTTCTGTTGTTTCAAGCCACCAAGTTTTCGGTGACTTGTTACAGCAGCAATAGGAAACTAATACAACTTCCATTATATGGATGTGGAAAACTGAGGCTCAGAGAGGTTAAGTAACTTGCCCAAGGGCACACAGCTGGTGAATGGCAGCATCAGGCCGGTGAAAACCCTAAGTGCATGATTTTCATTACTTCTACACGACAAGAGGTAGGTCTGGCTGGAAATGGAGTAAATTTTCAGGCAATATCTAAGATAATTCTACATAAAAACTTTAGTAATTGGTTGTTTCAAGTTTCTCTCCCTGACGGACTGTGAGCCCCCAGAAGAGATGTGTGACCATCTTACTTACTACTGCATCCCAAGTGCATAGAATAGCGCCTGGTGCATAGTCGGTGCTCAATGATAAAGACCTCACTGAGAAGGTAACATTTGAGCAAAGATCTGAAGGAGGTGAGTGAGCTATGAAGCTATTTAAAGCAGAGGAAACAGCAAGTGCAAAGGCCCATTGGCAGGACCACACCTTGTGACTTTGGGGAACTACAAGGAGGCCGGTGTCATTGGAGTACAGTGGATAAAGGGAGAGTGGGAGGAGGTGACATGGCCAGATCATGCAGGATCTGCTGGACCACTGTAAGACTTCAGCATTTTATCAGAGCAAGAGGGGAGCATGGGGGAGTTTTGAGCAGAGGAAGGACAGAGCATGACTTTAACATGATCCTTCTGGCCGTTGGTTGGAAGATGCACTGTAGAGGGACAGAGGCCGGATGACCAGGGAGGAGGTGACCACACTTGTCGAGGCGAGCGATGATGGTGGACACAACCCAGGTGGGAGCTATGGAAAGCTAGGATTCTGGATTTATTTTGAAGGTAACGTTAACAGGATTTGCCAGTGGATGGGATGTGGGGCGTGAAACAAAGAGAGGGACACAGCGAGAATGCCAGCATCAATTGGTAGGCTAGGACATCATAGGAAAACTCTTTATAAAGTGCCACGAAAATGTAAGAGATGGGGCCAGCCCCGTGGCTTAGCGGTTAAGTGGGCGCACTCCGCTGCTGGCGGCCCGGGTTCAGATCCCGGGCGCGCACTGAGGCACCGCTTCTCCGGCCATGCTGAGGCCGCGTCCCACATACAGCAACTAGAAGGACGTGCAGCTATGACATACAACTATCTACTGGGGCTTTCAGGGAAAAAAATAAATAAATAAAATCTTAAAAAAAAAAACGTAAGAGATGGATTATCATTATTAGGGTCTTGAGACCCAGGCTCTTTGCTCCCTACAGCATGATTTGTTTATTTCCCTTCCCTGCATGATGCCTCAGATAACATCTTGCTTCTCGTTTCCAGCTTCCTCTTTCAGCTAGGAAGGCAACATTTCTCTTTGCAGACTTCCGGCACGTTATCACTTGTGGTCTCTCAACTCTGAGCTTCCCATTACTCACAACTCAATTTCTCACAACTCAAATCCACCCCAAACCAGACTAGCAACCCAGTCATGTCTGACTGGGCACTTGTCAACCTCTCCAGCTCGTTTCCTATCCTGTCCCATCAGCCATGCTCACTTTCACTCAGTTCTCCAAATTCCTTCCAGTCTCAGCCCGCAGATCTTGAGACTTGCCAGCCTCCATAATTGTGTGAGCCAATTCTCTATAATGAATCTTTACGTATGTGTGTGTGTGTGTGTATACAGATATATAGATATCCATCCTATTAGTTCTGTTTCTCTGAACAACCTTGACAAATACAAACACCTACTATACACCAGGCCCTATTCTAGGCACTGTGGATTCAGCGGCGGAACAAGACACACAAAATTCTCCACCTTCACAGAGCTGATAATCTGGAGATGTGGGGGTGAGGGATACAATGTCAAAAATAGAGAGGTCACTAAGAAGACGACACATGAGCTAAAACATAAAGAAGGTGAGGGAGGGAGCCACGTGTATATGTAGGGCAAGAGCTTTCCGGGCAGAAGGAACTGTGTGTGCAAAGACCCTGGGACAGGACTGTGCCTGGCATGTTGGAGGAAGAGTGAGGAGGCCCGCGTGGCTGGAGCAGAGGAAGCGAAGGGGAGAGAGGGAGGAGGGGAGGGCAGGAAGGGGATAGGGGAAGATTGTGCAGGGCCTTGTGAGCCACGAGGAGGACTTGAGAGTTTACCCAGAGGGAGGTGGGAGCCCTGAAGGGCTGTGGGCCGAGGAGGGATGGCCCCTGACTCTGGGGTTCACAGGTGCCCTCTGGCCGCTCTTGGAAGGGCAAGGAGTGGGGATACCAAGGCACAGGCCACTTCAACACCCCAACTGAGACACACACATGATCTTCAAAACAATTTAATGGTCATTTAACTGACCTAAGCAGAAAATGAGACTCAGAGAGACAAAGGAACTTATTAAAATACAAATAGAGCTTTCATTTCCTAAGTGACTTCCGTGCACCAGGCCCCTTCCATGCATTTTCTGCAGTCCCCACAGTAATGTGTCAAGGTAGTTGACCAAGTCATCCTGGCTTTCCCAGGATTTTCCTGTTGTTAGCCCTCAAAGTCCAAATTCCTGGGATCCACCCCCCCCATCCCAGTCTGGGGCAAGTCAGGATGGTCAGTCACCCTGCTTCAAGGTAAACGTTACAACTCCATTTTACAAATGTGGAAACGGATGCCCAAGAGAGTTCCCGTAGCCTGCCCCAGGCCACACCACAAGTCCGAACGCAAGAGGAGAGCAAAGTAGAGGGGATGAGTGCAGGGAGGGAGTCCAGGGGACCCGCCATGGTCCTGACTCTGCCCCTCACTGGCTCCCAGCTTCAGCCCAGCCGCAGCCCAGCCACTAACAACCAGATAATACGCGTTTCTCCAAGGAGGAGGAGGAGGAACAGAAGGAGGAGAGGAGGAGGGGGAGGAGGGGAAGAAGGGGAGGGGGAGGCTGAGGGGGTGGGGGAGGAGCGGAGGAGAAGGAGGAGGCAGAGGAGCAGGAGGAGAAGGAGGGGAAGGAGGGAGGAGTGGGAGGAGGGGGGAGGAGGAGGGGGAAGAAAAGGGAGAAGGAGGGGAGGAGGGAGAAGAGGAGGAGGGGGAAGAGGAGGAAGAGAGGCAAGAGGAGTGGAAGAAGAGGAAGGGGGAGAGGGAGGAGGGAAGAGGGGAGGGAGGAAGAGGGGGAGGAAGGGAGGGAGGAGGAGGGGGAGGGAGGAGGGGAGGGAGGAGGAGGGGGAGGAAGGGAGGGAGGAGGGGAGGGAGGAGGAGGGGGAAGGAGGGGAGGGAGGAGGAGGGGAGGGAGGAGGGGAGGGAAAAGGAGGGGGAGGAGGAGGGGGAGGGAGGGGGGAGGGAGGAGGGGAGGGAGGAGAAGAGGAGGGAGGAGGAGGGAAGGAGGGGAGGGAGGAGGAGGGGAGGGAGGAGGAGTGGAGTGACAAGGAGGGGGAGGGAGGAGGGGAGGGAGGAGGAGGGGAGGAGGGGAGGGAGGAGGAGGGGAGGAGGGGAGGGAGGAGGGGAGGGAGGAGGAGGGGAGAGACAAGGAGGGGGAGGGAGGAGGGGAGGGAGGAGGAGAGGAGGAGAGGGGGAGTGTTAACATAATGGAGCGCTTACCATGTTCCACGTACCACTCTAAGCACTGCCCGTACACACCTCATTTAATCCTCATCAAAACCCTGTGGAATTAACTCCTCTTACCCTCATTTTCAAGGAAACTGAAGTCGTGGGGAATTTATTGAAATGCCTGAGGTCCCCAAGGCAATGAGCACCAGAACCAAGATTTGAACCCAGGAAGAGTGACTCCAGAGCCCCCCTCTTAGCAACTCCACATGGAGGGGAGTCCTCACAACTATCCCATTAGGTAGGGGTCGTCCCAATACCCACTAATCAGATGATGACACCGAGAGATGGAAGTGCTTGCCCAAGGCCTGATTGCCTTCAATCTGGGGGAGTTTCTTACCAAAAGCCGTCCCTGTCAGATTCAGCAGCCGACCTGCAAGCAGAGGACAGAGAAGTGATTAGCTGCCTTGGAGATCTGGCCATGAGCCACCCGCTCACCCAGCCAGGCTCCGTATTTCCCTGGGGGCCAAGGTCACGGTGGCAAGTTCTGGAAGCAGGCGTTGGTATGTGATGAAGAAAACCCAGTCTCTTCCTGGAGATTTACCTGCATCAGCTCAGGAGTTCTTCACACCCAGCCAGGTGAGACGGGTGGGACAGTAGCCACTCTTGGCACCACCCCCATCCCCTGTACCAGGTTGGCACACTCGTCTGACAGCTGTTTCACTGCTCCAGAAGCGATGACAGACAGATGCAGGAGTGTAACAGCGCAGCCATCGCCTTGCCTCTGAGCAGGTGAACGTCTCTGGTGCAATTCACACTCTAGAGCTCCGGCGGGATGGGCTGTGGCTAAGCCTTTCCTGAAATGCCTTCTGAGTGGCTGGTTTCTCCCCCTGCCCTATCCTGCTTCCCTCAATCCTGCAAGAGTCTGCAAGTGCCTCCTGAGAGCCCTCTCTTCATGAATTACTCACACCAGAATCCTCATCTCAGGCTCTGCTTCGACGGAAACTAACCAAAAGCAGATGGTAATCCTTATTTTTGTTTCTTTTGTTTTTATCTTTTTTTAAGAAGGTAATAATTGCTTGTTGTAAAAAAAATTCGAACAACGCAGAAGTGTATAAAATTAAAAGTGAAGGTCTCCCCGTCCCCCATCCTCATACCCAGAGGTAACAATTGTCAAAAGCTTGAGTGAATCCTTCAAGGCTGGGTCCTATTCACAACTCAACTGTGCAAATATACTATCAAATAGAAATGAATTTATAAATTCACACAATTTTCTTAACACAAATAGGATCGTGCAATCTACAATCCGCTGTGCTCTCTAATACAGTAGCTACTATTTACACTTAAATCTATTAAAATTAAATAAAATGAAACATGCCATTCCTCAGTATATCAGCCATTTTTCAGCTACTCAATAACCACATGTGACTAGTGGCTGCTGTGGATCTAGAACATTCCATCATCATGGAAAGTTCTGTTGGACAGCTCTGTTCTATTTCTACTTGCTTTTTCACTCAACAGTATGTCTTGCAAACCAAGAGGAGCAAAATTTGTCAGGCATTGAAGCTGTACAATGGGCACATGGGTGTTTGTTATACTGTCTTTGCTGCCTCTGAGTGTTTAAATATTTCTGTAATAGAAATTTAAGAAAATAATACATTTTGGGCGACTTTCCATGTCAGTCCATATAGACCTAACTCATGCTTTTTAACAGCTGCATAGTATTCCATTGTATCCATGAGCTATAGCTGCGCCAGAAATAGCTAGGTAGCCAAAGATCAAACAAAAACTCCACACTCCCCTTTCCGTGGTGTGGAATTGTCACTAGGAGGCAGCCGCCCAACCATGGACTACATTTCCCAGCTCACCTTGCATCCAGGTATGGTCATGTGACCGTGAGCAGAAGTGACGTGTCACGGCCTAGGCCAGGCCTAGGCTTTTATCAAGTGGGTGTGCCTTCTCCACTGTTTCTTTCCCCTTCTGCCACTGTCTGCAGAAGTCTCTGAGACCCTAGCTTGGCTGAGCCCCAATACAGAAGGATCTGGGTCCCTGAATCATCCCATGGAGGAAAGCCACTCACTAGCCAGAAATATCTGCGTTGGACTCTTAAACAAACAAGAATTAAATTTCTTTTTATTAAGCCACTGACAGTTTTGGGTTTATTTGTTACAGTAGCTGGAGTTACTCTAACAAACACAACAATTTACCCAATCAGTCCCTGAGTGCCCATTCTTGAGTATATAGCAAGGTATCTCTGTATGTTATATGACTATCTCTTTGGAGTAAATTTCTGGATGAGCGGTTGCTGTGTCAAGTGTATGTCCATTTTTATAACATTTTATTAAGTGTAATATATATAGAAAAGTGCAAGTATCATAAGTGTACACTTGGATGAACTCTCACAAAGTTAACACACCTGTGTTTATGCATTTTTAATCCTGATAGTACAGAATTTTCTCAAACGTTAAGCCTTTTGAATTCCCATTTATAAATTCCTTGTACAACCCTCTACCATACATTTCTCACACTCTCTATGTGGCGCACATATTCTTCATTTATCCATCTAACTTGCCCACACTCTGCCAGGCTTGGACTGGGTCCCAGAGCTATGGAGATTAATACAATCTCTTTCTCACCAAGCAAAGGCTTTCTGGGCTCAGGTTTATTAAAAAATTTTATTAAATATTTTTTATTATTTAAAAAACAATAGTTTTTTTAAATCAAGGATGACCTTTTTGGGCATATATTGATGTAACTTTCTCTTTTCCACTTATAGGGATGTGAACCCCCCCACCCCCGCTCAAACCCATCCTGCCAAAAGATTTCATCTCATTCAGGAAAATTTAAGATGTCTTAGCTGCAGACACACAATGACAGCCAAAGGTAATGTTCAGATTTTCATTATCAAATTGGGTTTTTGGGTTCCCAAGAAGACAATAGTCTTGAAAGCAAAGCCTTACAAGATGCATATATTTTGGGAGTCTAATGTACAAAATGGTAACTATAGTTAACAATAGTGTACTATATACTTGAAAGTTGCTAAGAGTAGATCTTGAATGTTCTCACCACAAAAAAAAAAAAATGGTAGTTATGTGAGGTGATGAAGGTGTTAGCTAATGTTATGGTGGTAACCATTGTGCAATATATAAGTGTATCAAATCAACATGTTGCATGCCTTACACTTGCACAATGTTATATCTCAATTCTATGTCAATAAATGTTTTTTTCAATAGCCAGGCTTGGAGGACTGGAAGATAGAGATTTCATTAAGCTGTGGCGTAGAGAGGACTCAGGATATGATGTAAGGGAAATACCTATTATATAGGAAGGGTGAAAACTGAAGGAAGCTAAAAGAGAGCTAAGACGAAGAAGACTCACCAGGATTCCTGCTTCTCTGCCATCTCCCCTCAAGGCTAAATGTAAGTGGTGATGGGTCACCTGAGAGATTTCCAGATAGGAGTGGGTGAATTTAGAGGCATCAAGGCTAAAGGTTAACTTCTCCCAACAAAAGCTTTCTTTCTGCTGTTGCCACATCCAACGCGGTGTGGGAGCCAAGGATTAGAACAAGCAGATGGAGAGAGCTGGTAGGTGACCCAAGAAAACTCTTATGGTTTCTGTAGCCTGGACATGGAAACCAGGAGCTACTGCATGGACCCCTTGGAGATGCTGAGCTTCTGAGAGGATTGATGGACAAGCAAGAACCAAGATGGGGCCATGCTCCATCTGTAGACAAAACACCGCACCTGGAGTCCACACTTCACAGCTACAAGATCCCATAAGCTGCCCCTATGCCAATACCCAGACACCATCTTGGGAGGAACAAGGGTAGGGTGAGAAATTTTGAAAGATTAAGTCTTCATACAATATAAACGGGGTTTCCCAAATAAGACTAAACGAAGAAACTGAGACACTGAGAACACTGAGAAAACTAACACTGTTTTCCTCCTCTATCCAGTAGGAGCTTATATGGAAGATGAGAATACTTAATGAAACATTAAAAAAATGCATTTTTTTCCACATTGAGTTGTAGTTTGAGTAAATTTCATGCCCATTCCCACCACGCTACCATTTATGAAGCTCTTGTCACACACACCAGGTGGTTTAGAAAGTTACCCCTTTTGACTCAAGCTTCACAACATCCCTGTGGGATAGGAACCTTGTTATCTGTACTTCATAGCTGAGGAAACTGAAGATCAGAGAGGTAATGTGACTTGCCTGAGGTCACACAGCAAGTCCAAGGCACAAAGGAAAGAGCCTGGAGTGGGAACCAGGAGACCTGGAAGTTATCCCTTGTTCTGCCACTAACTAGCTCTCAGCAAGTGACCAGCTGTCAGCCTCTGAACAAAAGAATCTCCTCTCCAGAAGACGTCCTCCCACCACATTGGACATATGGATTCTCTTGGACCAACTTACGCCATGCCACTGATTCCGGTGGGGTTAATGTGACTGTTTCGCAGCTACATATACCACAACACCCTGTGTAGAAAGAAAAGAAAAATACCGTGAAGCAGCAAGAAGCTTTTTGGGCTCAACCTTAAAAATTACTCCTGGCATGGCCTCAGGTTTGATGAGCTTACATGAGAGACCCAATTGAGTGAGAAACATACATTATTGCACATAATCTTCACAGCCACCATTCCTGCCTTTCTGCACTTTATTTTGGTTTTTCATTTTGATTGTATTCATTTTCTTCTCAATTACAAAAATAGCTCCAAGCGGTTTTCAAAGATGTACAATAAAACACACATTCTCAAAAGGAATGACATCTCCCCCAAAAGGGCAAAACTTGGTTCTTTTGGGAAAGATGAAAAAAATCTTACTCTTTTATGTATAATACACATATAGATATACATATAATACACAAATAGATGTACAGTCTATCTGTGGTATTAAAATTTCATGAAATGGTAGGGCAATTAGTTTTTTTAAATATCTAAAAGGCAGTGTAGTCCTCCAGCATTTAGCTCTTCTCCAACATCATCATCATCATCATCATCATTATCCCTCACCACCATCATCATCGCTATCATCACCACCATCATCACCTTCATCACCACCACCATCATCATCTTCATCAGCACCACTGCCACCACCATCACTACCATCATCATCCTCTTCATCATCACCACCACCACCACCATCATCATCATCACCACCACCATCATCTTCATCATCACCATCACCGTCATCACCACCACCACCACCACCACCATTATCATCACCCTCACCATCAACATCATCAAAGTCATCATAACTACTCTTTGCTGGTTGACTTCAGAGCATAACGAGGGGTGCTAATGGCTAATACCAGTGCTGACACCCCAAAGCAACAACTCTGCATTCCTGCGTTTGGAGTCCATGACTTATCTGCTTCTTCTGATGAAGCCTTCCAGTCAACCAGTTCCACAGACCCAAACTCCCAACACTCCAACTCACCATCACTAACTGAAATTCTCTTGCTCATGAATTATCTTAGAGGCAACCGAGTATCGTATTTAAGCATACCAAATCTGGCATCAAAATATGCGGGTTTAAAAATCTGGCTTAACCAATTACAGACCATGTGGCCTCAGGGAAGTTATTTAATATCATCATACCTAAGTTTCCTCCTTCATAAAATAGGAGAAACTCTACAACAGCAGAGGAAACCCACACTTGTCACTTAGAAAAGATCCCTCATTCTTAGATTTGAACCCATGACCCAAACTCACAAGACATGTCAAGGAAACCACAACATAGAAGATAAACAATACCAAGAAAAACTGACGCCTAAAGAAGAAGCAATAAGAGGACAGACAGAAAGTCTCCATCTCATTGTTCTGATCTCAGCACAAATATCACCCCCTCAGAAATGTCTTTCCTGACTTCCGCCTTCAATACAACCCCCAGTCACACTCTATAACAACTTCTTTCATAGCACTTATTATTACCTGAAATGCTTTTGTTTATTATTTGGGGTAGCATAGTGTAGCGATAAAGCATACAGACTCTGGACCAGACTGCCTGGTTTTAAATCCTGGCTCCACCCCTTACCAGCTAAGTGGTCTTGGGCAAGATATTTAATCTCTTTTGCCTCAGTTTTCTCCTTTGTAAAATGGAGCTATTGATGACCCAATATCAGAGAAATTCTGTGGAGGTTGAATGCATTCTATATTTGAGGAACTTAGAATGATGGTAAGTGGGTGGTTGCTGTTACTGTTAGTAGATTCTTTTCTGCCCACCCCCTCTCACTAGGATGTTAGCCCCACGAGAGTAGGAACCTCGTCTGTTTATTCACTTCTCTATCCTCACTACCTAGAACAGCTCCTGATACATAGTAGGTACTCAGGAAATACATGTCAAGTGAATGGCTATAAAGGAATTCTGCTCTGACGGATAGAATTCCCTGAGCTAGAGTGATTTTTGTCGACGGTCCCCCAATAAAGGTGTTTGCAGTGTCCAACCTACATTTATGACCTCTTGGCTGGACAGTCCATGGCCCTCCCTTTTTCCTACAGCCTGTTTCCAGCCCAGGCTTCCCTGAGTACCCCATTCAGCCTCACACTCACCCCAGAAGAGGAGCAAGCTGAAGGTCCACATCGTGCTGCGTTTCTGTCACTCAAAGAGGGGAAACTTTTCTCTGTTCTCCGAGTTTTCAATTACAGGAAGTGTGGGAAGACTGCAGGGGTGGAGCTGGAATTGCTCAACACTGTGAGAATATCATGACCCTTTTTGCTGAGTTGCTCCCACTAAATGAGGACAGTGTGGCAAACCCCTTATATTCTCCTCTCATCACCGTGAAGAAAAATTGGTCTGGCTGCTGTGTCACCATGTTCTCTCTCTCCTTCCCTCCTGCTCTCTTTTTCCTTTCCCCACCAACATTTACCTCCCATCTCTCATCACCTTCCTCCATTGCACCCAATGATAAATGGGCTTCCACCACTTGACTCCAATGAGGCAAGTCCCAACTCAAGTGACTCTTCCCAGCCTGCTCCATAAAAATAAGCACCATAGCCATCATGTACCAGGCACTGTGTAGACACATTGCCAACAAAATTTAATTTCATCATCATGTCAACATCGTAAAGTAGGGATTCCCACCCCCTCCTATTTTACCAAAAATTACAAAAGGAAACTGAGGGTTGGAGAAGAGATGTGACTTGTCCAAGATTACTTGGACCTGAGATTTGAATCCAGGACCCTCTGAATCCAAAGTCTAGAGTTTACTCATTTCATCTGCCTTCAGCTCTCCACTATATCTGATCATATCCATCATCACCTCAATGCACAACAACGCTCCCATCCCATTCCCAGCTCCCCAAGCCAACCCAACACACACACATGCACAATCTCATAAATATGGAGGTCTAGTACCACCTTAGTTCGGGTCCTCCAGAAGCAGAAGCTGAGACAAGAATTCTGGTAAGGGTAGTTCTGCAAAGAGGGCCACCAAAACTCTAGCTAGTGAGGGGGGAAGTGAGATACGGAAGGGAAAGAGCCCACAGTAGGTGTGTTATCAAGCAGGTTACACAGTGAGAAACTGGATCTTAATCTCCCTGGCACCTCTGGAAGGCAGCATAGAGTGCACTCTTCAGAGTTATCCCAACTGAGGGGCGAGGGAACTGGGGTGTTTATCCACCAGCTCCTGTCACTCACAGATTGAGGCTCCAGAGTGTAACCCTCTTGATAACAAAATGCAGTGGCTGGCAGATGTCACTCTAGTGTGTCCTGAGGGGTTGAGGGTCACGGGGGTGGGCAGGCACCAAGAGTATCTGCTACAAGCTAAAAAATGAGATGGAAAGACCAGCCCCAAGTTCTTGGGAAGAAAAGCCCCACTTGTCTTTGCATTCTCCCTTTTGATCTGTGCAAGGCAAGATACCCATCCTGGAGTTATGATCACTGAAGCAGATTCATCAAGGGACCCTGCCCCAGTGAGGCTGCAGTTAAGAGCCAGCATGAAAATGCAGCAAATTCCACCAAGAAGGAGGATAAACAGAGCTGTGTTGTGTTTGAGAAGCACTGGAGGGTAAAAGCAGGCTCTGGAACCAGCTTGCTGGGGGGTTCAAATCCCATTTCCACCGCTTGCCAGTCATGTGTTGTCCTGGGCAACTTCTCAATCTCTCTATGCCCCAACATTCCCATCTATGAGATGGGCCCAGTAATGGTAGGATCTACTCCATGTGGCTGACATGAACATCCGAGGAGTGGTCATATGTGACGTGCCTGGAACAGAGCCTGGCACACAGGAAATCCCCCAGCGTTGGCTATCACAGTGATAGGGTCTGAGGTCAGACAGACCTGGGATCAAATGCTGACTCTGCAAGATATTCCCAAAGTGACCTTGGGAGATGACTTGCCTGTCTGGGCCTCAGTTTCTTCATCTGGAGAATAGGAATAGCAATAGGCCCTGTCCCAAAGGATCGCTGTGGAAGGGATGCAGTAATGTCTGGTAACATTGCTACCTGGGAGGGGATGCTGGGACTTGCACTTTCTTCTATAATCCTTGTTCAATGCATCCAGGAGTGTGGACCCTAGAGGCAAAAAGACCAACGGGGTAGCTTTAACAGATGTCCACAAATTCTTTGATACTCCTGCGTTCAAGAGGGGGAGCCTAATTCCTCTCTCCTTGAGTGTGAGCTGGATTTAGTGACTTGCTTCTAATGAACAGGAAAAGGAGGATGTGACATGGTGTGACATCTGAGACACCTGAGGTTGTAAGAGTCATTGTGGCTTCCTCCGTGCTCTCTCTTTCCAGGATCACTCACTGAGGGGGAGCCAGTCACCATGCTGTTATGACACTCAAGCAGCGCAGTGGCGAAGCCCCTGTGAGGAGGAACTGAGATCTCCAGCCATCTGTTTGACTGCCACCTCATTAGAGACCCCAATCTAGAACCACCGAGCTAGGCCACCTCCAGATACCTGACCCTGATACAGTATAAGAAAATAAAAATATGTTGTTTAAAGCTGTTAAGTTTTGGAGTAATTTGTTACACAGCAAGAAGTAACTAACACACTGAGAAGCAACGTTTCCCCATCAGTAAAATGACGATAATAACTTCATAAGGTTTGAGGTTTCATGTGATAAAATCAAAAAATCCTGCGTGACAGATTAAATGCTCAAGAGTATTAGTTACTGTTGTCAATATCATTATCCCACTATGCCAAATGGCTACAGCTACTCATAGGAGGCATGGTACCAGCCACAATTGAATTGAAGAGGTCGCCAAAGATCATTTCATCCAGTATCTTCTGAAGTGGGTGAAAGGGTTGAGGCTTTATCCTCAGGACAATTTAAGGAAGTTCAGGAAGGGAGTAATGGGCAGGTTGGTGTTTTACAACACTTGTGCTGTGTAGAGTGGGTGTTGCACAGGATGTGGTCATGGGTGGGGAGACAGGGAGAAAGTGAGGCTGATCCAAGAGAGAGAAAAGAGTGGTGGTGGTCTGGTCTAGGACAGGGGCTGTGGAGATGGAGAGGAATTTGGGAAGTAGGAAGAGAATTGGGGTAACATCAGGATGTGGGTGGGGAGTCTGAGACAGAAGGAAGAGTTGACTTTTGGAGGTTGCATTAAGGAATTGGAAGGTTTTCTGATCAAGCCCAGATTCCTCCTGGGGATGGGAATGGGATGAGGTGATGAATGAGTCTTCTGCTGCTGCCATAATGAATCACCACAAACTTAGAGGCTTGACACAACACAAATTTATTATGTCACAGGGCTGGAAGTCAGAGTCCCACATGAGTCTTATGAGGCCGAAATCAAGATGGCAGCTGGTCTGTGCTCCTTCTGGAAGCTCCAGAGGAGAATCCATTCCTTGCCTTTTCCAGCTTCTGGAGGCCACCTGCATTCTTTGGCTCAAGACCCCTTCCTCCAGCTTCAAAGCCAGCAGTGTAGCCTCCTCAAATCTCTCGCTTCAAATCTCTCTCTCTCTCTTCTTCTTCTACCTTTTCCTCTTTCTCTCTCTCACCCTCTCGATAGATAGACAGATAGATAGATACACACATACATACATACGTACATACATATATAGATACATAAATACATAGAAACATAGATACATATATAGATACACAGACACATAGATCCCAATCTCTCTCTCTCTCTCTCTCTCTCTCTCCCCCTCCATCTCCTTCTCTTATTCTCTCTCTCTGACCCTTGTGCCTCCCTCTTAAAAGGACCCTTGTGATTACGTTGGACCCGCCTGGATAATCCAGAAAAATCTCCCCATCTCAAGATCCTTCACTTAATCACATCTGCAAAGTCCCTTTTTCTGTGTAAGGTCATATATTCACAGATTCTAGGGATTAGGATGTGGGCAACTTGGGGTGGGGAGCCACATTATTCTACCTACCACAGATGGGGTCTGGGGTCTTAGTGAGTGATTGAGCACACAAGATGCCATTCACCCTTCAAACCCAAAAGAGGTGACCAAGGCTATAATAGCTGGACCACAGAGGTCCTGCAAGGATGAGGGAAGTCATAAGGGGAGAAAAAGGGGAAAGATGGGATGGAGGAAATGAACCATTCTAGTCAAGCGATTGCAGAAACCTAACCCCTTGTGACTTTCCCAGCAAAGGGGAAATCTAAGGACACTCAAGACGGAAGAGGTCAGCCTGGAGGGGCGCCAGAGATGTCACTCATCCTCACACTGTGTGTGGGGGGCTCCAGGGAAGCCCTGCCCACCTTGACTATGCTCCTTCTGTGTTCTAAACCCTCCCATGGCTCCCTATTACCTTCAGGATGAAGTCCATGCTCATTAATATGGCACTCGAGACCCTCCCTCATCTTACACTGGTCTCCCCCTCTAGCCTCCCCACTCCCCCAAAACCCCAGTCATCTTAAACTAATTGAAGCCCCCTGTAGCAGACACTGTTGATGCCTCCCTGTCCAGCCACCCTTGAGCAGCTGGTGCACCCATCCCCCAGCTTCCGGGGGTGTCGCCTGCTCACAGCTCACAGCTTCCGCTTCCCCAGAGGACTGCTTTCCAGTCCAACAGCTGCACAAGCCCTCTGACCCAGCCCACAGCCAATAACTGGTGGTCACAGAAGTACAAAAAGCCAGCCCTCGCCCCAAGGTGAGATCAATTCGGTGGTGTTGTTCAGGCTACAGGGCTCTCCATGGGATTAGGCTGAGGCTAGATTCCAACTGAGACCACCTCCTTGCTCAGCTCCTCCCTCTGTCCTACCTGCTCCCCTCACTCCTCCTCTGCTAAATGTCCTCCCTCAATAAACCCAGTGCACAAGAATCCTCATGGCAGGGTCCAAGTTCCCAGACCCCAACCAATGGCCAATTATGTTAATATTTTTCTGCACAGGTGATATTCAAAGTATAGGATTCCTGGTCTGGGCAGGGCACTGACCATACAGAACGGACACTGGCTATGAGCCTCAGACAAGATCCTAGGGGCCACCCCTGGTGCCAGCCACTAACTCATCAGTAGCTGGATTGTGGGATATCTTATGGTAAAGGCTAGATATGCAGCTGGACTGAAGTCGTGATTTACCAACTAGAATGGAAATATATCCATACACTTTTTTAAGTTTAAGATGTACAATGGGTTGATTTGATATATTTACATATTGTAACATGATTACCACTGCAGCATCAGTTAACATCTCCATCATGTCACATGATTATCAATCCTTTTTTGTGGTGAGAACATTTAAAATCTAGTCTCTTTGCAACATTAAAGTAAACAATACGGTATTGTTGACTATAATCACTATGCTGTGCTTGAGATCCCAAGAACTTATTCATCTTATAACTGCAAGTTTGTACCCTTTGGACAACATCTCCCCATTGCACCAACACCCCAGCACCTGGAAACCACCATTCTACTCTCTGTTTTTACAAGTTCAGCTTTTCTTAGATTCCACCTATAAGTGAGGTCATACAGTACTTGTCTTTCTCTGTCTGACTTATCTCACTTAGCATAATGCCCTCAAGGTCCATCCATATTGTCACAAATTGCAGGATTTCCTTCTTTCTCATGGTTGAATAATATTCCATCATATATATGTCACATCTGCCTTATCCATTCTTCTGTTGACAGACAGGTTGTCCCCACATCTTGGCTATTGTGAATAATGATGCAATAAACATGGGGGTGCAGATATCTTTTCAATATCCTGTTCTCATTTCCTTTGCATATGTACCCAGAAGTTGGATTACTGGATCATATGGTATTTATCCAAGAGAAATAAAAACATACCTCCACAGAATGACTCACACACAAATGTTCACAGCAGCTTTATTCACAATCACTGAACACTGGAAAGAACCCAAACGTCCATTGATAGGTGATATATCTACACTATGAAGCGCTGACTTGCTCAATGATGTGGATGAATCTCTAAGACATTATGCTGAGGAAAAGAAATCTGACGTAAAAGACACAAAAGAGTAAATGCTGGAATAGTTCTGTACTAGTCAGGGTTCTCCAGAGAAACAAAACCAATAGAAGAGAGAGAGAGAGATCTTAAGGAATTGGCTCATGCAGTTGTGGGGGTTGGCAAGTCCAAAATCTGTAGGACAAGCCAGCAGGCTGGAGACTCAGGTGAGAGTTGATGCTCTAGTCTTGAGGCTGAAGGCCAGACACTCAGGCAGAATTTCTATATTTCTACATTACTGTCTGGAAGAAGAATTCCTTCCACTCTGGGAAACCTCAATCTTTGCTCTTAAGTCCTTCAACTGACTGGATGAGGCCCACCCACATTATGGAGGGCCATCTGGTTTTCTCAAAATCTACTGATTTAAGTGTTAATCACATCTGAAAGATACCTTCACGGCAACACCTAGACTGGTGTTTGACCAAACAACTAGTCCCCACAGTCTAGCCAAACTGACACATAAAGTTAGCCATCACACAGTCCAACAATAGGAAATTTTAGAGGTTGCAAACCATATATAGGGGAGAGAGGAGGAACAAATCAATGGTGGCCTAGGGTGAAGCAGAGGGAGGGATGTATCAGAAAAAGCCTCGAGGAAAGTGAGGGGGATGATGGAAATGTTATCTTGATTGTGACAGAGGTTGTCAAAACACAGCAAATTTTACATTGTGAAAGGAAGCCGTGTGTTGTATGTGAATCATCCCTCCAAAAGTTGATAAGATTGGCTCCAAAATAAAGAGTGCCCACCATTCTGCCAAGTTATTTTATTGCCCATTCTATATAAAGGGACAAAATTATTTTATGCTATACAAAGGGACCAAAAGACATGAGTTTTGAGTTTCTCCAGAGAATCGCGGTCTCTTAAATTTGTTTTCATATGGGGCTTGATCTCATTTCACAAAGATAAATACATTTGACCTTAGAAAGCTAAGATACAACCTCTAGCTATACTTCCTTAAAAATCAAGATAAAACAATAAAAATGTGTACAGTTTCTATTTCCTAATTGCACACTGACTGATAAGAAATATTTCTTGGAAACCCCTTCCTTAGCAATAATTAGAGCTCGGCCACACTCTTTTCAATCTACATTGTGTGCTGTTCTGTGAATGTGTCACAATTTGCTTTCCCACCCCCTTGGAGCAGATTCCTGGTGTTTGCAAGCCCTGCTGGACACACACGCTCCCTCTGCAGATTACTGCAGAAACTCAGATCCACGAATGCTCTTACTTATCATTCCATCTCAAAGGCAGAAGGAACAGCTAGAAGAACTGTCACCCTAGACCTTCAGACACTCCCAGAAGTAGAACCAGAGGAAGATGTGAAAGTGCAGAAGCTTGGAGAGGAAAATAATACATCATCACATTTGCTCCCCAAGCACAGGGCCCATGGGCCAGAATTTCAGGGAAGTGGATCTGCAAGAATCTAGAGAAGAAAAAACATGAGCCTCCAGGCCTAAGCCTCTGAGAAGGAAGAACTTCTAGAAGGAGAGGGACGTCTGAAGGGTACAGCCCAAATCAGGGACAATAAATTCTGTGAGCTTAGAGGACTGGCTTTTCTGGCAGATAGCATGAGTTTCACAGTATTAGTTTGCTAGGGCTGCTGTAACAAAATATGACAGTCTACGTGGTTTAAACAACAGACATTTATCGTCTCACCGTGCTGGAGTCTGGAATTCTGAGATAAGGTGTCAGTGGGGTTGGTTTCTCCCGAGGCCTCTCTTCTTGGCTTACAGACGGTCACCTTCTCCCTGTGTCCTCATATGGTCTCCCTTCTGTGCATGTCTGTGTCCTAATCTCCTCTTCTTATGAGGACACCACTCATATTGGATTAGGACCCACCCTAATGACCTCATTTTACCTTAATCACCACTTTAAATGCCTTGTCTCCAAATGCAGTCACATTCTAAGGTCCCGGGGGGTTAGGGCGGCAACATACCAATTTGGGGAGATGCAATTCAGCCATAACATCCGCATTCCAGATCCAACCATGTAATATGTGACCTTAACAATTGACAGTCTCTTTGACCCTCAGTTTTCTCATCTACTAAAAAATATTTGTCTACTTCACACAGTTATCTTGAGGACTAAATGAAACAATGCACGGAAAGCATTTGGCAGAGTAGGATGTACACAGTAAATATCTATCAGCTACTATCACTATTACTATACACTGCATACAAATATGTACATATATTATTTTTACAGGATATTACAATGAGGCTCTCTCTTAATTTGTCTGCAGCCCGCAAATGTGGGAGAACATAATAAGAGGAAACAAGAGAGCATTAATATTTCATCCAAGCAGAGCTTGCAAAGGAGGTGACTAATAATGAACCTTCTGATTCCTTCACCGAAGGTTCAGCAACTGTTTCTGTAAAGGGCCAGGTAGTAAATATTTTCAGCTTTGCAAGCCATAGGGTCACTGTTGCAACTCCAGTGTTATAATGTGAAAGCAGCCATAGATGTTGTGAATGGATGTGGCTGGGTGCCAATAAAACTTTATCTGTGGACAACAAAATTTGAATTTCATACACTTCTCATGTGTCATGGAATATTATTTTTCTTTTGACTTTCTTTCACCATTTAAAAATGTAAAAACCATTCACAGAAGCACTATTCCCAATAGCCAAAAGGTAAACAGAGCCTAGATGTCTATCAATGGATGAATGAATAATCAAAATGTGACATAGCTATATATTTGAATATTATGCAGCCATGGAAAGGAGTGAAGCAATCCACAAACAAAATACAGGAAGATTGGCAACAGATGTTAGCTCAGGGTGAATCTTCCTCAGAAAATGAAAATATATATATATATATTTGTTAAATGCCCAATAATCTAAAACATTCTAGTTATTAGAAAATTAGTTAAAAGTCACAGCTGTTACCAACAGGTATCTGATTATCTCCAGACTTCATGCTCCTTATGCAGGGAGAATTGTAGTCCTGGATTTAGGAAGAGCCCTCAGGAGAGAGAGGCTTTCTGTTGTTTTCACTGCACTCCCTGCCCAGAGAATGAGATTTCCAATGAGACAGGTGAGTATATGCCTTACAGAGACTTTCTCTACCTCTCTGTTATGTCCGTTATTCATCCGAGGAAATATTCTGGATGAGAACTGCAGAGTTGAAATGCTTCCTTAGTCAATTTAGTAATTGACTATTATAACAGGCCACTCTCCTTCTTGAATTAAGTTCATGTATCCTAAATAAAAATCAAATCAGCATTCCAAATCCAGATATATTTTATAAGAAGGCCATATCATGACTAAGCTTGGGTCATGCCATGTAATTCAGTACTCTAGTCCCTGAAAAGGGAGAAATAATAACCTCGATAACTGCAGAAAAGGACATTTAATTAAATTCAACACCATTCGTGTATTAAAAAATAAACAGCAACAACAAAAACAACTCTTACAAAATCAGGAATAGAAGGGAACTCTGTCAATCTCATAAAGAGTATTTACAGAGTCAAACTTTATGGTGCAGTGTTGAAATCAAGGATAAGAGAAGAACGTTCATTATCATTGCTACTACGAAACACACACTGGAGGCCCTGCTTGATGCAATATTGGCAGGAAATGATACAAAAGGAATGATTTATTGGAAAGGATGAAATAAAACTGACATTATCTTCAGCCGCTCCTCGGCTCAGCGGTTCGGGTTCGTCTCTCTCCGATTTCGCGGCCACAGTTCGGCTCTTTCCGTCTCTCCCCGCCAGGTCCCGGGCTCCGCCCACAGCCTGGTCCCGCCCACAGCCCCGCCTCTTTAACTGGTTTCCACCCACAGCCCCGCCCCTAGACCTGGTCCCTGTCCCTGGTGCTGACCCAGCCCGAGGCCCGGCCTCACATTAACTCTAGAAACTAGACACCTCCCCCGAGGCTGGGGTGCGCGGCCCCGCCCTGCCCCGCCCCTCACGCCGCCTCAACCCGGAGCCCCCAAACGTCCGTCCTCCCCGAACTTCCCTCCTCCCAGAACGCCCACCCGAGACCGGAAGCGGAAGCGCGGGCGGCGCCGTGGATGGAGCGGGAGGTCTGCGCGGTGTGTCCAGTCTTCTCGGCGCCGACCGCATTCCCGTGGCCCTTCGGCCGAAGGGGCGAGGCGCGGTGAGTTGCGGGCGGTCCCGTCTCCGGTCGCGGTCCAGGGAGGGGCCTGGGCCGCGGGCAGCCCCGTCACGGCCCGGCGTCCCTCTGTCCCCCCGGAGCCCCGTGTCCCCCGGGCTGTTCGTCAGGGCGCCCGAGGCTGCTGTTCCTCCCGGCTCCGGGCGCCGCCGGCCCCTCCTCAGAGTCTCCGTCACCGTCCTCCGTGTGATTTTGTCCCCAGGGGTCTTATCCGCGTCTGGAGGGTTAGACTGGAGTGAGGGTGTGGGAGTGTGTTCAAGAGAGCGTTTCAGACAGAGGGACCCGCATGAGGACACCCTTGAAGCAGAGAGCCTGGTGTGTCCATGAACTGAGAAGAGGGATGGCTGAGCCGAGTCAACACAGGGGGAGGGGTGTGAGCCACGCCGGCGAGGGGGGACAGGCAGGACCAGATCAGGGGTGACTTGGGATTCTGTTCTAAGACCAGTGGGAAGACTCTGGAGAGATGCGAGTAGAAGGAGGATGTGATTAGCGTTTGGTCTAAGCACGTTGGTTCAAATGGACTTCATGGTTAAGAATGTAGACTTAAGAGGCAAGATGGGAGGTGCTGGGAATAAGATTAGGAATAAGATGATTGTTCCCTAGGCCTGGGTGATGGCTGTGGAGTAGGAAAGAAGTAGAAAGAAAAGACCTCGGAGTGGAGAACCGAGAGAACGTAACGGTACTTTCTTGCCTGGATGTGTCAGATGGCACAGGGCAGTGACTGTGCTCCTCGCTGCTGTCCGTGCAGACCTGCAGGCGCCCCCTCACCCAGGTCTGTGTGTTCACCCATCTTTGTCACTCACAGGCCCCCCTCCACATCCTAAAGGAAGTCAGGCCTTATTTGTGAGGGGGTTGTCTCACATGGGAGACACCGAGGAGAGCCTCTCCAGACATCAGAGCAGCCCCTTCAGCCTCTCCCTCAGCCTCCTCCCTTCCCCTCTCTCGCTTTCCACACCCAGAAGGACCCCTGCTCAGTATTCCATGTCCCCAGGTTCTCCCTCCCCCAGGCTTGAGAAGGGTGGGGCAGCCACTAGGGAGGACATCGTCTGCACCTTCCATTCTGACCCCCACTGGTCCCGGGCTGAACAGAGAGTGACTCTACTGTGAGCTGAGCCCTGAGACCCAGGGCGTCACCCACCTGGGCTCCCTCACCCTGGACGGGGACAGCCTCTACGTCAGTGGTGAGGGGCTGGGCTACAGCCACACTCTCTCTCCCAGTCAGAGTTCTGTGTTGCCTCCGTTGCTCTAAAGTGAGCTATGATCCATCTCTCTATGCTCCTGGTCTGGGATCAGTCTTCTCATCACTGTGTGATCACTGGGTCCAGCCACCTTCCATCTCGTTGCCTACCCCCTGATCACCCCTCCCCTCTTCCCCTCTGCTTTCCCCTCTGCTTTCCCCACAAAGCTCCCTACATCCACCCTCTCCCTTAATCCTTTATGTTCACCCCAGCTCTTGCTCAGCTCCTCTCGCCTTCTCTCCACAGATTACACCTATGGAGCCGCAGCCCCGACTACCACCAGTGAGTATTCCTGGCCCTCATCTCCTGGGTCCCGTCCGCATTTGGGGTTGGGGAGCACTTGTTCTCCTTCACCCGCTGTCCTTGGTGAGGGAAGCACCTGGAAGGGCCCTAATTCATCCCTTCTCTCCCTCCCGGGTTCTGGTGGAGAGTCCCAGCCCAGGGTGAGAAAGCCTTAGACACAGACATGTTCTCCACCACATTCTGACCCCACGTGGTTTTCACTTTAATTCTCCTAAAGCCCCGCCCTTGGTCCTCCTTTTCCAGGTGTCCCATCCGTCTGTCCAGTTTTCTGCCCGTCCATCTGCCTCTCCTCCGAGTTCAGTCTCTCTTGTTCACCTATCTCTCTCTCTTGGGCTCCTCTCATCCACAGGCTTGCTCATCCCTCTACTCACACAGTCACCCGTCCCCTCACTCTCATTTATGCTTCACCTGTGAATGGTGGTCCTGGCACAGCCACTGCTGGAGCCCGGGTGAGCCTGGGGGCTCCTCCCACTCTGTCCCTCCCTGAGACAGCCCTCGCCACAGCTCCCGAGCCGGCCACCACGTCCCTGCATACTTGATCATCACCTGTGCCACCAGAAGCCACCACAGGTATCTGGGGGCCCCTTTTCCTTCCCAAGAGAAGCTCTCCGGCCCCACTCCTCCACCAGCCGGTTGTGATCCAGGAGCTGGGAAGCCAGGGTGTGAAATTCTGGTTTTAGGGCAATCATGCTGATCACAAAGATTATACCGACGGTTCAGTCTAAGGCCAGCCCTCAGAGAGCCCCGAGTCTTGTGAAATTAACACACCATTATAGTACAATGTGGGAGGTTTCGGGGAGACGCGCCTGGCATCATTTGGAGGGGAAGAGCTTGCTAGAGAAAGTTTCACCAGAATGGAGTCTTTAAGAATAAGTAGTAGGGACCCTGGCAACTAGAGGATGAAGGGTTTTCCTGGCCCAGAGGATTCCATGATCAAAGGCTCCGGCCAGAAACAACATGCCCTATGGGGAGAATTGAAATGAATTTGGGTTGCGTGAAGCATAATGTTTAACCCGCAGTAGATGGATAAAATGAGACTGAAAGGTCAGCAGGAGCCAGATTGAGTAGAGCCTTGAGTGCCAGGTCAAGAAGGTTGAACTAAACACTGAAGGCCATAGGGAGCCACGGGTGGTACTAGAGCAGTGGTGGCCCTAGTGAGGTATTCATTTCAGAAAGATTCTTCTAGTGGTGCATGTAGAACATTCTTTAGACAGAGCATCCAGTGAGCCTGCTGGGGTGTTGGTCCGGGTGAAGGAAGTTAACACCTAAGCTGGGACAGGCATGGAGAGAGGGAGTGTATGTGAGGACCAGTGTGCAACTGGAATTGGTGTTACTGGGAGGGAGGAGGAGCTGAGCAGATGTGCTGGTTCTGACTTGGGTGACCACACGGGTGGGTGGTGGTGCCACTGGGAGAGAAGACGACAGATGATAATGAGTGCAGGACTCTGGTGTGGTCTCAGGCCAGCTCTCAGTGATGGCCATCGCTCTCCCTCTCGTCTTACAGCTTTGGGGCACAACCTGAAGTCCCTCACAGTCACCTTCCCCATCTCCACCCTCAAGTATTCATCAGACAGGAGCAACGGCTCAGCCACGTTCCACTCCACTGAGATGGTCCTGCAGAGCCTGGTGAGACCCTGGTCCCAGCAGCTCCTGGTGGGTTAAATCCCACCCAGCCCCTACCCCAATCCCTGTCCCTCCTGCTCCTCCTCCTCCTCCTTCCTCCCCAGCTGGATCCTTGTTCAAGAAGAGCAGCCTGGGCCTCTTCTCCTTGAGTTGCAGACTGATCTCCCTCAGGTGAGACCCTCCCCTGATTAGTTGCCCCTAATGACCACTTTTGCCACCACCCCTCTCTGTCTCGCCCCTGTCCTCCCATTTCCTCCTTCCTGTTCTGACCCCCACCCCAGAGGTTTCAGGACCTCTCTCTAGAGTCCCCACGTCCCTCTCTCCCCAGGCCTGAAAAGGATGGGGAAGCCAGCAGTGTGGACGCTGTCTGCACCTACCATCCTGACCCCGTGGGCCACCATGCCTCTGTGCTGGGAACGGAGAGTCTCCACCTGTCTGCTCTTCCTCTCGGTGGCTCCAGGCTCTGCAGCCCAGAGTTTATCCATCCAGAGAGAGCACCAGCTACATTTCCACATCATCAGCTGGAACCTCAGCAACCCGGAGCCCACATCCTCGGAATACACCGCCCTGCTGAGGGACACCCAGGACCAGGTGGGGTCTCCCCTGTCCCGTCTCTCCTTGCCCTGAGGGCACCGTCATTCCTCCGTCTGACTTACATCTGTTACGTGATTGTTTCAACCCTTCACTTTCCCTGCGTGCCTGGGTTCTCTCAGTGTCCAGAGGTGATGTCCTAGCTGCCTTCCCCATTTCTCACATGGGTAAACTGAAGCTCAGAAAGGGGATTATTGTGCCTAAGTTCACACAGTGAGTTAGGGGCAGAGCCAAGAGTTGAAGTCAGGTCTCCCTTGCCCCAAGGTCTGTGATCTTTCACTGGCTCCAGTGGCCCCCTGCATCTCCAGGAGACCTCCATTTTCTCACCCACTCTCCCTTGTGTTTGTTCTAGGTCACCAAGCTTTAAATGAAATTACATGAGAAATTCAGTTCCTCACTCACACACACTAGCCACATTTTAAGTGCTTGATAACAACATGGGGCTAATAATGAGTGTATTTGGTAGTGCAGGCAAATGTTGACATTATTGCTGAAAGTTCTCTTGGACAGGACCCAGAAGCAGGGAATCTAGAATCAGGGTAGAATTCCAGACACCCTTGTTCATCCCTTGTGTCCTTCCAGCTCGGTCTCCCATGGTAACCACACTGGGTGGACTCACTGTGTACCCAGCCGCCTTGGCACAGAGACTGGACAGAGTTGCCATCTATGAGGAATTCCTGCGGCTGACCAGAAGGGTACCCAGCTGCAGAACTTTACCCTGGACGGAAAGAATGCCCTTGGGGATGGTAAGGCTCCCTGGTCATTGGGGAAGAAAGTGAGGCCTTTCTAGGGACTCTGGAGGCCTGGGGCTGAGAGAACACTGAACTTGCTCAGGCTGGCAGGAGGTGGCATAGTCCCCCAGTCTTTACCCACCATTGAGAGAGAGAAAAGGACACCAGTGTAGTATGGGAGGCCCTCACCTTCTCCTAGACAGCTCAGTGACCTCAAGCTAGTCACCTTCCCTCTATGGACTTTTGTTTCCTTATCTCTGCACTGAGAGCCACTGGGCCAGATGGTCAGTGAGGGCCTCCAGCTGTGTGTGAAGCAGACTTACAGGTTTGGGGGTGGATGTGGTTTCTGATCCACAGGCTATAGTTTGCCAAGTCCCGCTCTAGGTGAGCACCAATGCACTAGAACTTTCTGCAGTGGTGGAATGTTCTATATCTGTGCTGTCCAGTGCATAGCTGCATGTGGCTGTTGAGTGCTCGAAAGATGGTATTGTGACTGGTCTTTATTGTTACTGATTTTTAATGTTACTGAGGTTAGAATTTTTATTTTATTTAACTAAAATTAATTTTAATTCAAAAAGAGACTTGTTGCTGCTGCATATCAGACAGCACACCTCTAAGAGGTTGTCTGGGTAGAGGCACAAGTAGGGTGACCTGCACCCCTCTCCCCATGCCCACTCCCTCCTGGAGTTTATGTTGTAGCTGGCAATAACAAGAATAGAGAATTGAAACTTATCAATTATTTGATCTGAACAAACTCATATTTTTAGGGGGTAACCAGAGAAGACTTCCTGCAGGAAATTACATTGTAGGTTAATCCTAGGAAATGAATATTAAGCAAATAGGTAAAGGAGAAGGGGATGATGTGTTTCTAGGCACGGAAGAACAATTTTGAGTGGGAATTTACGAATTTAGAGAGATCACATAGGCTTGCCAACTGTGATGACCCATTCTCTCCCCGGCCGTCATAAGATAGTCCAACCCAAATTCAGTCCTCTGTGCCCAGAGGTATTAATTTGGTTTAATTTATTACACTTTTGTTCTGTGATAATGGCCTTGGATTTTGTAGCAAAGTGTGCTCACTTTTTAGAGATGGAAAGTAAAATGGGGTGAAACATCATGATGTATACTTGACTTTAATATTTCATTGAAAACATGGGATGAATCAAGGGTGGCAAGTGTTAATAATTTATACATTGATGAAATATTGTTTTAATTGGATGGAATGTACATTGTTAAATCTAGATGATGGATGTTTATGAGACTGTTCCCTTTATTTTTCTATTTTTCTGTGTCTAAAAAGTTTTATTAAAAAGAGTGAAACACACTCACATGCATTCTTCATTTCATTCACTTCCAGAATATTCTCCCAACAGAGATGACACCTTGACTGAGAAGCATAGTAAACCTGCGGGAAACCCCAGCCCATGGTAGGGGGCGAGTATCTTGATGCTGTGCCTCATTGAAGAGAACCATGCGCACAGGGTCTTGGATGATGAGGAAAGTTGGCCAACCCTTGTCAAGGACGGTTGAGGCACAGTGGGGTCAGCAGGAGCCCTGGGGCGATGACAGGAGGTGGCTCACCCCACCACTTGTCTCCCCAGACCTCCCCTTCTGGACCCTCATCCTCATCTGCTCGACAGGCCTCCTTGTGCTCATCACAGGCCTGATCTGCTGTCTCCTGGTAAGCCATGACGTGTTGATTGTCTTCTTACCATTGGGTTGTAATCGCTCTTTATATATTATAAGTACACGTCCTTTTCTAGGGATATGTTTTGCAGATGTTTTCTCCCAGTCTGTGCGTGGCTTGCCTTCTCCTTCACAACATGAGTCATTGGGGAAATATAAGTGACAGTCATCATGAGATTCTACCACACTTGAGAATGGCTAAAATTAAAAAGACTGACTATAGCAAGTGTTGTTGAAGATGTCAAGTCACTGAAACTCTCATCGAGTGCTGGTGAAAAATAGCTTGGATGCGTCTTTAATAATTACATACGTCTATCCAGCCATTCCTCTCCTAGGAATCCATCCAAGGGAAATAAACTCATATGTCTATACACAGACTTCTACATACATGTTGATAACAACCTATTTATTCTAGACAAAAACGGAAAACAACCAAAATGTCCATCTACTGGTGAACAGATACACAAAGTGTGGTATATCCCCACGGTGCAATACTGTTCAACCATAAAAAAGAATGAATTATTTTTTTTCTTTTTTAATTATTTTATTGAAATTATAAAGGGTGTTAACATTGTGTAATATCGGGTGTTCATTATTATTTGTGAATTTCTGTATAGACTGCATCATGCTCACCACCAGTAGTCTAACTATTATCCATCACCATGCATATGTGCCCCTTTAACTCTTTCACTCAATGCCCAGCCCCCGTCCCCTCTGGTAACCACTAATCTGTTCTCTTTATCCCTGTGTATGTTTATCTTCTGCGTATGAGTGAAATCATGCATATTTGATTTTGTCTGGCTTATTTCATTTAACATCCTACCCTCAAGGTCCATCCAGGTTGTTGCAAACATGATGATCTTGTCTTTTTTTTCTGGCTGAGTAGTATTCCATTGTATATAATACATACCACGTCTTCTTTAAGCATTCATCTGTAGCAGGGCGCTTGGATTGCTTCCATGTTTTGGCTATTGTGAATAATGCCGCAGTGAACACAGGGGTGCATAAATCTCTTTGAATTGTTGATTTCAATTTCTTTGGATAAATACCCAGTGGTGGGATAACTGGAAGGTATGCTATTTCTATTTTTAATTTTTTGAGAAATCTCCATAGTGTTTTCCCTGGTGGCTGCGCCAGTTTGCATTCCCACCAGCAATGTGTGAGCGTGCCCTTTTCTCCTTATCCTCTCCAACATTTGGTACTTTTTGTCTTGGGAATTTTAGTTATTGTGACAGGTATAAGGTGATCTCTCATTGTAGTTTTGATTTGAATATCCCTAATAATTAGTGATGTTTTACATCTTCTCATTTGTCTGTTGGCCTTCTGTATATCTTCTTTGGAAAAGTATCTGTTTGTATCCTCTGCCCATTTTTAGATTGGATTATCTGTTTTTTTTTGTTGTTGGGTTGTATGAGTTGTTTATATATTTTGGAGATTAACCCCTTGTCAGATATATGATTTGCAAATATTTTCTCCCAGTTGGTGGGTTGTCTTTCCTTTTTTTTTTTTTTTTTGGTGAAGAAGATCAGCCCTGAGCTAACATCCATGGTAATCCTCCTCTTTTTTTCTGAGGAAGACTGGCTCTGAGCTAACATCTATTGCCAATCCTCCTCCTTTTTTTTCCCCCCAACATACCAGTTGACAGTTGTATGTCATAGTTGCACATCCTTCTAGTTGCTGTATGTGGGACGCGGCCGCAGCATGGTGGGAAAAGTGGTGCGTTTGTGCGCGTCTGGGATCCGAACCTGGGCCGCCAGTAGCAGAGCGCGCACACTTAACCACTAAAGCTCGGGCCCGGCCCTGTCTTTTCGTTTTGTTCATCGTTTCCTTTGCCTTGCAGAAGCCTTTTAGTCTCATGTAGTCCCATTTGTATATTTTTTCTTTTCTTTCCCTTGCGTGAGTAGACATGGTATTGGAAAAGATGCTGCTAAGATCGATGTCAAAGACTGTACTGCGTATATTTTCTTCTAGGAGTTTTATGGTTTCAAGTGTTAGATTCAAGTCTTTTATCCATTTCGAGTTAATTTTTGTGTATGGTGGAAGATAATGATCTACTTTCATTCTTTTGCATGTGGCTGTCCAGTTTTCCCAACAGCATTTATTGAAGAGACTTTCCTTTCTCCATTGTATGATCTTGGCTCCTTCGTCAGAGGTTAACTGACCACAGATGTCTAGTTTTCTTTCTGGGCTTTCAGTTCTGCTCCATTGATCTATGAGTCTGCTTTTGTGCCAGTACCATGCCATTTTGATTACTATAGCTATGTAATATATTTTCAAGTTAGGATTGTGATGCCTCCAGCTTTGTTCTTTCTTCTCAGGATTGCTTTGGCTGTTCGAGGTCTTTTGTTATTCCATATATATTTTAGGATTCTGTGTTCTATTTCTGTGAAGAATGTCATTGGAATTCTGATTGGCATTGCATTGAATCTGTAGATTACTTTAGGTAATATGGACTTTTTAACTGTGTTTATTTTTCCAATCCATGTGCATGGAATATCTTCCCATTACTTCAGGTCATCATTGATTTCTTTCACTAATGTCTTATAGTTTTCATTGTATAGGTCTTTAACCTCTTTGGTTAAATTTATCCCTAGAGACTTTTTTCTTTTTGTTGCAATTGTAAATGGGATTGTATTCTTGAGTTCTCTTTCTGTTAGTTCATTATTAGAGTAGAAATGCAACTGATTGTGGTAAGTTGATTTTGTACGCTGCAACTTTGCTGTAGTAGTTGATTATTTCTAATAGTTTTCTGATGGATTCTTTATGGTTTTTTCTATTTACAATCATGTCATCTGCAAACAGCAAGAGTTTCATTTCTTCCTTTCCAATTGGGATTCCTTTTATTTCTTTTTCCATCCTAATTGCTCTGGACAAAACCTCCAGTACTATGTTGAATGGGATATGTCCTCTTGGTGGAAAGTCCCCTTTATCATTATATACTGCCCCTCTTTGTCTCTCATAGTCTTTTTTATCTTGAAGTCTGCTTTGTCTGATATAAGTATGGCAACACCTACTTTCCTTTATTTGCCATTTTCTTGGAGTATTGTCTCCCATCCATTCATTCTGAGCCTGTTTGTTTTTAGAGCTGATATGTGTTTCCTGGCAGCAGCATATCGTTGGGTCTTCTTTTCTAATCCACCCCACCACTCTGTGTCTGTTGATTGGAGAATTCAATCGATTTACATTTAGAGTGATTATTGATACATGAGGGCTTAATCCCACCTAATCTATATTTCCATTGTTCCTCTTCCTTTGTGTTTCTGACTACCATTTCATTTTGGGGGTTTTCTGTGGCAGTTTTCTCTATTTTTATGATCCAAGGCTCTGCTCTGATTTTTTGTTTGCTGGTTACTCTGAGATTTGTATGAAGATCTCATAGATGAGACAGTCCATCTTCTGATAGCCTCTTATCTCCATTAGCCTAAGCAGGTTCCATCCCTTTCCTCTTCTCCTTCTGAGTTATTGTTGTCACAAGTTATTCATTTTTGTGTTGTGCATTTGTGACTAAGTTGAAGTGTTTATAGTTACTTTTGATGCCTTCCTTCCCTTCTTCTTTTAAGTTATAATTAAGTATTTGCTACCCTGTTGTGAAACAGAGCTGTAGCTTTCTGATTCTGTCTATTTATCTCTTTGCTCAAAGCTTTGTAGACATTTGCCTTCTTTTTGTTTCAGGTATGAGGGCATTCTTGATCATTGCTTGTATGGGAGATCTCGTGGCGATGAACTCCCTCAGCCTTTGTTTATCTGGGAAAACTTTTATTTCTCCATTGTATCATAAGGATCATTTCACTGGATAGAGTATTCTTGGCTGAAAGTTTTTTTCTTTCAGTATTTTTAATATATCATTCCATTCTTTCCTTGCCTGTAAAGTTTCTGCCAAGAAATATGCTGAAAGCCTGATAGGGGTTCCTTTGTAGGTTATTTTCTTCTGTCTTGCTTCCCTTCACATTTTTTCTTTGTCATTGTCTTTTGCCAATTTTACTATTATACGCCTTGGAGAAGGTCTTTAAGCATTGATGTAATTAGGCGTTCTGTTGGCTTCATGTATTTGTAAGTCCGGTTCTTGCCCAGGGTTAGGAAGTTCTCAGCTATTATTTCTCTGAACAAGCTCTCTGCTCCTTTCTCCCTCTTTTCTCCCTCTGGAATACGTATAATTCTTAGGTTGCTTTTATAATTGCGTCATATATTTCTCCAAGAATTCCTTCATTTTCTAAAAATCTGAGTCCTTTCTCCTCGTCCACTGGAAGCATTTCTATATTTCTATCCTCTAAATCACTTATTCTTTCAACCATGATATCAGCTCTATTTTGTAAGGATTCTAGATTCTTTTTTATCTCATTAATTATGTTCTTTATATCCAGAATTTCTGCTTGTTTTTTTTTTAATAGTTTCAGTCTCTTTGATGAAGTATTCTTTTTCCTCATTAATTTTATTCCTGAGTTCATTGAACTGTCTGAACATTCTTGTAACTTGGTGAGTTTCTTTATGACAGTTATTTTGAATTCTCTGTCATTTAGATTCTAAATTTCTGTGACTTCAAGGTTGGTTTCTGGAGATTTGTCATTTCCTTCTGCTCTGAATTGTTACTGTAGTTTCTTATGGTGTTTGATGAACTTATCTTTTGCCTGCGTATTTGTGCTAGTATCAGGTCGCAGACTGGTGAGGGTGGGCCTCTTTACATAGTCTATGGAATTGAATGCTAATCTCTTCCACAAACAGCCGTGTGAACACATCCAGAAATAATGCTTAACTAGCTTTCTGGGCATCCCTTAGCTCTGTCAAGTTGACACCTGAAATTAACCAAAAAGGGTCAAGTTACAGAAGTGAGATGGGGGGATCTTTCACTGGGTCAGGAAGGGAAAGGACTGAGGTGGTTTTGGAAGGATCTGGAATTTTCTGGACTTTCTTGAAGAGCTTTGATAGAGCAGTCTTAGCAGTCATGGGGAAGGAAGCCTATTTCAGAGGGTCAAAGAGTGATTGAGAAACAGAAGGGCAGAGAGGGAGTGGAGGTGGACAACTGTGCCTCGTGCCTCCTGACAATGGACTCTGGATTTAACACAGTGATGGCTCCGTCCCAGAGCCCACAGCTTGGTGTGGGGCTGACTCCTCTCTAGGACTAGGGTGTTCTAATTCCGCAGTGTGAGCTAATCTGCATATTCCAAATCCCCAATGTCCTAGGAATGGGGTGTCAAATGGCCCTCTCTGGTCCAGCAGGATCCAGGCACAGGACCCTTTATGGGACAGGAGGAGGAGCCGGGTGTACACGGGCTTCTTACCTGCCAGACCTGGAGTTCTGGGGAGTGGAGCTGAGCTAAGGGAGTGGTCTCCCTTAGTGCTGTAATATTCCAGCTGAATCAGGTGAGCCATGAAAAGCAGAGTGCCCATCTCTAAACTGCTCACATTTCCAATAAAAGGAGCATCCATTTGAGTTGGCTTTTTTGGAGAGAAGAAATACCTTCAAGCTCCACTGAAGAAAACTTCAAGCAAGAAGACAGATGTGTGCCTAGTGTGCAGTGGCTTTGGCTGTGGATTTGAGCCATGTCAGGAGAGGTGGTGGAGCTGTGAGCGGAAGAAGCCCCACGGCAGGAGAGGCACCAGACGAAGACACCCCAGCGTTACACAGTGGGAAGTGTTCCATCCTGAGAGGACAGCCTGCAGCTCCCAGGATCTGAGTAGTATTCATAAGACCAAGGCAGCCACTGTAGAGCCCAGGCTTATCTCCAAGGGGTGAAGTGACCCGTGTTCTGGAGGGGACACCTGGTTAAAATAAACATCCTGGCAAGGGGAAAGGAGTCATAAGACTATCCTGAAGTGCCCATATTTAAAGAGGAAATGACTTAGGTTGGAATTGCCAGGAAGCAGATCCTGAGACAAGGATTTGAGTATAAGTAGTTTATGTAGGAGGTGGTCCCAAAAATCCCAGATAGAGGAGAGAGGAAAGTGACAGGGCCGATAAAGAGTGTGACTGAGTAGGTTACCTCTGTGAGCAGCTGGAGCTCAGTCCCCTTGGAAGACTGTAGAACATGCCTCAGAGTTATTGCACACGGGGGTGGGAAAGGGAGGCGTTTACCCTTCCGCTCCCGTCTGTCACTGACTGAGTGTTGTGCCTGGCTCCACTTCTGGCAGCTGCACAGCAGCGAGGGAAGTGCTCCGGCCAGGAGGCATGGGTGCTTGTAGGAGGACACTGTGGGCATGTACTGGGGTGGTGAGGGCCTCAGGGATATGGGCCTGGCCCTGTCATACTCGCTACAGGAAAGAACAGTAGGGGAAGGGGGTGAAGGAGTTGGGTTCTTACTTAAAGTTGTCTGTATAAGCCTCAGTTTCTTACCCTTGCTAGCCCACAGTGCTTCCTTCACCAACAGTCCCCTTGAATCACTGCTCAGTTATACACAGTGCACAAGAATCTCCCTAATGTGGGGCTCTGAGCGGTTGCCCAGGTTTCTAATACCAAGCCATTGTGCCTTCATGGGGATGGTGACCCCTCAGCTCTGCCATCCTCAAAGATGTGACTTCATTTGACCCAGAGCGACGACAAGTCGAAAGGTAGTCTCTCTGTGTTCAGCTGGACCTCTTTTATCTTAATAGCTTTTAATTCATGTGTGTTTCTATTCAGAAAACAATTAGAAATTAAACTGAATACACAACCAGTTTTTCAAGTCCTGGCCCTAAAACTAGATCTGCAGGCCTGTTTTCAGGAGAGGGTAGTAACTGCTCTTCTCTCCAGGCTCGCTAGACCATGAGCTCCCGTGGGGCAGGGCCCAGGGCCCCTTCCCCTGCTACACCTGGTGAGTGAGAATGGCCCGCTGACTTCAAAGAGGGAGAGGAGACAGCTGTTCTCTTTGAGCCAGGTGTGCATGCCTCCCATTTCACATGGAGTTAGAGGGCAAATGAAGTTTGAACTCTCCACATCCTGCTTCCTTTTAGGGGTGCCTTCCAGGTGGGTAGTGGGGAATGTGGCTCAGATTTACAGCTATCACTTACATTGGTCTTACTGTGTTTCAGGTACTAAGGTCTTTATATATGTGTGTATATAAATATTTATAAATATACACACAAACATAAACATATACACACTCTCATTGCAACAACCTTACAAAGTAAGAACTATTTTTGTACCCATTTTACAGATTAAGAAACAGAGGCCAAAGAAGTTAGGTAACTTGTTCCCAGGTCACACAACTGGTCGGTAGAAGAGCAGATCTCAGCAGACTGGTTCAGAGCCTTAATTAATAAATATATCTACTCACTTTTCAGTTACTGGAAGAAAGATTTCACTTAGGAAAATGATGAGAGGGAGCCTTTCTTTAAGGGATTTAGCTTCTCTCGTAGTCAAGAAAGAAAATAACAATAAAGTCTTACCTTTTGTGGAAATGTTTGGCTACCCAACTATCGTTCCTTTCGCCTTCTCTGTGGTGAAATTATGGGACAAGTGTGTTAGGTGTCAAGGCTCTTACAAGCGAGAAAGCTGTGTTCATACATATAGGTGCACATCTTACAGTGGAGTGATGGGGAAGAGAGGAAAAGTGAACGAGAATGGGAAAAGGAAACATAAGTCGATTTTGCATGAGGCAGATAAATTTTGTGAGTAACAGTTTCTTTTCTCCTTTTGATAGTACAAGGGATTACAGAAGCCTCCACAGGAGAACAAATATTGATTTCTTGTTCTTTAGAAGACTTTCCAAACTTTGTGTACTTATGTTCTATGAAATACTGTATTAGTAGAAAAGGACAGCCTGCTTCATATAGTCTGAAAAAAAATGTTAGTGCCTAGAACTTTTTTTGGAAAGGAATCTAGCAATAACCATCACAGTTAATAGCCATATATACTTTATCCCAGCAATCCAACTTTTGGTAATCTATGCTCTAGGAATAGAAGCTCTAGTTAATTTAATAATGTTAATATAGTGAAAAAAAATTAAATATATGAGGAAGGAATGGACAGGTGGTTAATCCATTTTAGGAAAAAGGAGCCTGCCTGTGGATGAGATTGCTTTTTTAATTGTGGTAGAGTATGAGTTGCTTTTATCTTTACTCAGGTCTCTCAGAATTAGAAAATGGAGTTGGTGTTCTGTCTCTCTGTGGTAATTCTTTAGTGAACAGGGAACTCTAAGAGACATAGTTATATCCTGAGTCACCCTATTTGGGAATTTCCGAGCAGATACAGGGCATATTAAACTGTATTATAAAAGAATGAGCAGTTACCTTGATATTCTCAGACACTTGTTAAGCTTCTGTTCTTTACTTGAAACCAAGACTTAACTTGTATTGTTTTGATGAAGGCAGTTGCTTTGGCCTAGAGGTATTGGGGAAAATGTTGAACAAAAAATGTTCCATCATTTTTTGAAAATCACCTACTGGTACAATTTAGGAATGCTGAATTTCTCCTGAAGCTTCTGTCTGCTTTTCTACTCTTCCCATTTACCCTACAGGGACTTGGTTTTATTTATCAGGTACAAGTTCCATTTAGAGTCTATTTTAGTAGATCTGGTTTTGTACTGGTTGTATTTAGTAAGAAATTAGACATAGACTTCAGATTCATTATTAGGGATTTTTATTTATTTTTTCAAAAAAGCTATGGTTCAGTAACACAATTTGAGTTTAAATGATTCAGTTTTGAGAATTGTAGCATAAGAAATGGGCACTGGAGTGCTTGTGTCTGGGTTTGAATCCTGTGACAGAGAGCAAATTGTTCAACCTTGCTAAATCTTGTAAGAGTGGGGATAATAATAATGGTTGTTTTGAAGATTAAAAAAGGTAATAGATATCTGCTTGACATCTGGTAAGTGCTTGACAAATGTTCACTGATCTTGTCACCACCACTCTTACCACTGTCACCATCATCACCATCTTTGTTCTCCACTAGGTTAGCCATACTTTGGTCCTGGCTTCTTGCCGCTGATCTAGGATAGTGGAGAGGCCAGCTCTGGGGATAGAGAGGCTAGCTATGAATTAAAGAAATGGGAGGTAAAGCCCCCTGGTGGTAACAACTCGTAATATATTGATTTTATAGTGATTTATCCTACAAAATAACTTAGAATACATCCTTTGAAGCCTAAATTTAATGGATCCATTTTAAAATTTAGATAGTTCCAATGACTATTGGATTTAATGGCCAGAGACATCTCTTTGTGGCCTCAGTTGAGAAAATTTGGTTGTGTCTATAATCTATCACAGTGGCAAAAAGGAAAGAACAGTTACAAATCACATTGGTGTGGTGTCTTAGTTGGCTCAGGCTGCCATAACAAAATACTACAAACTGGGTGGCTTAAACAACAGAAATGTATTTTCTCCCTCTTCTGGAGGCTGAAAGTCCAAGAGCACGGTGCCAGCAGGGTTGGTTTCTGGTGAGGCCTCTCTCCTTGTGTTGCATGTGGCCACCCTCCTCTGTGTCCTCATATGGCCTCTCCTCTGTGCCTGTGCGTGGAGAGAGAGCGATCTCTGCTGTCTCTTCCTCTTCTAAGGACACCAGTCCTATCAGATTAGGGCTCCACCCTTATGACCTCATTTAACCTTAATGACCTCCCTAAAGGCCCTGTCACATTGGGGATTGGAGCTTCACCATAAGAATTTGGGGCCAGCACAATTCAGTTTATAACACATGGTAAAGTAAAATAATTCCTTCAGGATTGTTATATGTGTTTTTATTAAGGGATATTTTTGAAATCTTCTTAATGTAATTTAAGGACTTGTTTATGTGGAAACTAAAAAGTGATAATTATACTGTGTGAAAAGCTGAAAATTTAGTCTGACAGCTCTGTTTCCATTCTACATTCACCTTGATGCTTCCCAATTCCCTTGTCTGGGGAAAAAATATATTAAGAAAAAATTAAAATTTCCTCAGCATATTGTAAAACGAAGTATAACAAATATTTTTTCAAAGTACAGTAGTGGTCAAGATCCTCTTGCTTTGAAAATTCCGGTTAGTAATTATTAACCGAGACATCATTACAATAATTCTAAACTTGCTGATATCTCCTTATATATGTCCCCTCTTTTCCTCCAGCAAAGAGGAATGCCTGATTGAAGAAGTCACCTTCTGTTCCTTAATAAGTATTTTCAGTTGTCTTTGTTTGCTTTGCTATCACTTTCCCCAACTCTCAATATTTTTTAAGAAATTGCAGATGGGTAACTGTGACAGGAAAAGGAAGAACTGAACTAAAATCTTTGATTATAGATTTACCTCAAGCACTCAACTACAGAAAGTAATAGGAAGGCGTAAAAAAGTTGATCATTATGTCAGATCCTTAAATTCTGATACACGGTCCTTCTTTCGGCAATAACATCTGTCTCTCAAAAACCTGTCAATTCCTACTATTATTCTAGTGTCAACAATAATGTGAAACGCGACGTTCTCTCTTCAGCTTCCCTGGTTCAGAAACTGCTTTGAGAAGACACATAATTATGTTCAGAATTTTAAGATTCAAGACCACCCTATTTCCTGTTGCTAAGCACACAAACTGACAGACTATTTTAAAAAAGAAAAGAGACGCCTGTCTTTGTGCCTGTTCTCGGCAAGTGGGAAATCTGCCAACCTGCAAAAGCCCAGCTTGTATTTTGCTAGAGCCAATACTTTACTTTGCAAATGTTGAGCCCGTTCAAATGTAGCATTACCTTATGGTGAGCAGGAGTTAATTTTTGCAGATTTCTTGTACATTTTTTGTTATAAAAGTTTAAAGTATTGCTGGTGGGAATGTAAAATGGTACAGCCACTTTGGAAAACAGTTTGGCAGTTTCTCAGAATGTTCAACATAGTTACCATATGACCCAGCAACTCCACACCTAGGTATATACTCAAGAGAGGTAAAAACATATGCACACAAAATCTTATGTGCAAATTTCAAAGCAGCAGTATTCATAACAGCCAAAAAGTGGAAACAACTCAAATGTCCATCATCTGATAAATGGATGAACAAAATGTGGTATATCCATGCAATGGAATATTATTTGGCCGTTAAACGGAAGTACTTATAACTGCTACAGCATGGATAAACCTTGAAAACGTTATGCTGAGTGAAAAAAGCCAGTCAGGGGCTGGCCCAGTGGTGTAGCGCTTAAGTACACGCGCTCTGCTTTGGCGGCGCCGGGTTCGCAGGTTTGGATCCCAGGCACAGACCTATGCACTGCTCATCAAGCCATGCTATGGTGGCATCCCATATACAAAACAGAGGAAGATGGGGACAGATGTTAACTCAGGGCTAATCTTCCTCAGCAAAAAGAGGAAGATTGGCAACAGATGTTAGCTCAGGGCCGATCTTCCTCACCAAAAAAAAGAAAAAGAAAAAAGCCACTCAAAAAAGACCACCTATTACACCTATTGTATAATTTTATTGATAAGAAATGTCCAGAAGAGGCAAATCTTTAGAGACAGAAGGTAAGTGGTTGCTAGGGCTGGAGGTTGGGGAGGATGGGGAGTGATTGCTAAAGGGTATGGAGTTTCTTTCTGGAATGATGAAAATGTTCTAAAATTGATTGTGGTGATAGTGGCACAGCTTTGTGAATAAACTAAAAAACTGCTAAACTATATAGTTTAAAAAGATGAATTGTATGATCTGTGAATTATGTCTCAATAAAACTGTTTTTAACAGTTTAAATTAAGTTAAATTTGTTAAATTGGAAAAAAAAAAGCCAAGAAGACAATGTTCATTTTCCTGGCATAATCCTGTACAAACAGATTTTGGGTAATTTCTTTTTCCTGTGTTTAGATTGATCTTTACATAGGTATAAGCATACTGAATATATAATTTTTTTTTCATTTACCATATTTAAGCATTTCCCTTGATGTGACATAGTCTTCATTTGCCTCATTTTTATGACTTCCTAGTCTTGCCTGTTTTGTTGTCATATAGGTCGCTTCCAACTTTTCATGATTATAAATAATGCTGCAAATGAACTTGTTTGTCCACGTAGCTTTTTTTTTCTGTTAGGTTTATTTCCTTACAATGTTTCCATGTAGAATTATAGAATCAAAGGCAACAAGGATATTTAGGACCCTTAATGTCTGACTCTTTTCCAAGAGGATTCTGCCTGTTTATTCTGCTACCAAGAATGCAAGAGCTTCTGTTTTACCTATCATTCATCAATACTGGGGGTTATAATTTTTTAAGTGAACTTTTCATTCCAGAATAATTTTAGGTTTGCAGAAAAGCTGCAAAGATAATATCAAGATTTCCCTTGAATCCCTTACTCAGTGTCCACCATTGTTAACCTCTTACATTATAGTGCCACACTTGTCAAATCTAAGAAACCAACATAGGTACATCACTATTGACTAAACTCCAGACTTTATTCAGATTTCACCAGTTTTTCTATTAATGCCTCTTTGCTGTTCCAGGACCCAGTCCAGGATTGAGTGTTATAATTTTAATTTTAAAAAATTTAATGTAATGGGTATAAAATGATATTACATTATTGTCAGTCTTGTTTTTTGTTTTTTTAAGCCAAGTTTTTAAGGGAATATTTCTAACTATTTTGTTTGATAGGAGAAAGATTGGAAGTTAATTTCCCTCCCAATAAACTTAGTTTATCAGGGCTGGCCCGGTGGCACAAGCGGTTAAGTGCGCGCGCTCCGCTGCAGTGGCCCGGGGTTCGCTGGTTCGGACCCCGGGCGCGCACCGACGCACAGCTTCTCAAGCCGTGCTGTGGCAGCGTCCCGTATAAAGTGGAGGAGGATGGGCATGGACGTTAGCCCAGGGCCAGTCTTCCTCAGCAAAAAGAGGAGGATTGGCAGACGTTAACTCAGGGCCCATCTTCCTCACAAAAGAAAAAAAAAAACTTACTTTATGAAAGTATTATTCCTGTCACTTGAAAACTAGAAACACACTTCTGTGGTCTTCCTGCCAAAAATGCATAACCAGAATGTAACCATGAGGAAACATCAGTCAAACACATATTGAGAGACAGTCTACAAAGTAGCCAGCCTATATTCTTAAAAAGATGTCAAGGTCAAGAATGACAAAGACAGACTGAGGAGCTGTTCCAGATTAAAAGAAATTTAAGAGACATGACCCTAGATTGGATCCTGAACCTGGAAAAAAGTTGGCTACAAAGGAGATTATTGGGCCAATTGACAAAATCTGAATGTGGACTGTGGAATGAAAAATAAGATTGTATCAATGTAAAATTTCCTGATTTTAATCATTGAACTCTGCTCATGAACGAGAATGTCCCTGTGGACATTTGGAAATACATACTGAACTGTTTAGGGGGAGAGAGGGAAGATGTCTGTAACTTACCTTCAAATGGAAAAAATAGTATGCATATATATAAACATACTCACATGCATGTATGTAGAGGGAGAGAGAATGATAAAACAAATGGGGCAAAACATAAACAATTGTTAAATCCAGCTAAAGAGTATTAGGGAAGTTTCTTGTATGATTCTTGCAACTTTTCTGTAAGTTTGAAGTTATATCAAAATAAAAAGTTACCCTTCTCCCCCTCCAAAAAAGTAGAACTTTTTTCCCTATTGAGTCTCCTAAATAATTTTCTATTTATTCCTATTGGGTCTCAGCAGATCCTCAAATACAAGTTGCCTCCTTTGATCCTTATGGGGAAATAATGCACCAGACTGATTTTTATGCATAATTAAGGGTAATCTTTTTATAACCCCTGATATATTACATGCCACTAAAATATAATGTTCTCATTAATTAGTGTATTACTAGAGTTTGTTGAGGACTCAGAGTTCCATATTCTAAAAAGTCTGGAATTCTTGGCAAAATGGCACTTAATAACTACTTGCTATCACAGAGAATTGTAACTTCTCCTGTTTTTAGGAAGTACCCACTGTTAACAGTGCTTTTTTGAATTGGTCATTGTTTTCAGTTCCTGTGGTTACGGAAGCGTTTACTGTAAGTTAAATCATGGTTTTGTGCTACTTTTGTTGATCGCACAGGTTACCATTTAGACTCTTGTTGTTTCTCTCCGCTTCTTGGCTCTCTGCATTCTTTGTCCAGTGGAAATGGGCCTGGAGTCTTCTGCCTCTCTTAGTGGGTCAGAGGAGTTTGAGAACTACTGGTTGCAAGGAGTAACTCAAGGCACTTCCTTTGGCCCTCCCAGGTGGCTTTCTCATCTCTGAGACAGGCCTACACCTTTGCTTTATGTCTTGGCCTTTAACAGACCAACAAAGAGGGAGGGACTGCTGTGTACTCCCTGAGCTGGGTTAGTAATTTCTCTGGTATTGGTTCATCAACACTCCCTAAATGGGTCTTGAAAGTGAAATATCAAAGGCCTTCCAAACTCACAAGTCTGGTCACTGATTTGCCTCAGGTCTTCACTAAATGACCGCTATTGTGTACCTACTCTGAGTCCTCACGTGCAGCCAGCTGAAGCTCAAGCACAGTAGCACATCACTTGGAGCCATCTTTATAAATAACTTATTTTGAGAACAGGAAAAATGAAAGTAGTTGTTACATTAGGGTACTGGTAATAGGTGATTTTTGCCTGTTTTAAAATTTGTCTTTGTTATTATATCAGCTTTTCAATTACAAAAGGAATAGAAGACACATTGTATCACAAATACTGTTCATATTGATAAATCAGAATGTTGATTAATATAATTTTGATAATTAAACCATATGGTATAATGGAAAACTCTTAGGAATGACGTAATGGCCTCTTTGGATGGTGAAATTGCAATATCCTCTAAGGCAATCTTGACCCAACAATTTTATTTCTAGGAAGCTGTCCCACTAGTATTGTCACGTTTGCAGATAGACATACACTCAAGGATATTGTTGCAGCATGGTTTGCAGTGGTAGATGGTGGGAAACAAACCAAGGTCCATCAAAATGAGACTGGTTAAATAAATTATGGTGCATCTATAGAACAGGATAATATGCAGCTGTTAAAATTGCAATATAGTCTCTTTGCCAGTCCAACAAGTAAGAAACTTAGAAGTCACCACTCCATCCTAACAAGTAAAAACACAAACAAACCAAAAAATCAGCAACTCTTCTTCAGTCTGTCAGAGAAGTGAGATCATAGGGCAGTCCACTACTCCTAAAATTGGAGGGACCACCAGGTGCATAGAGAAAACACAACTTACCAGAACAGAGCTGAAACCTCTACAATAACCAGTGCTGAGGGAGAGAAACCTCAACTGTAACTGACAAATTGCTGGAGGCTCAGTGTAAATAGGTTCAAGAGATTAAAAACTCCAGGGGGACTAGTCATAGGGAGACTCCCCTCTTCTGTGAGTTTACAGGTCCTCACAGTGAACATCGGAGAAAAATTCCCTCATAATTCAGGTAGAGGAATGGGGAAAAGGAACCATTTTTGAAATGCACTAGAGCATTCTGTTCTTAGCAGTATCTGCCCTCAGGAGAAGCTATTTAACCAGAGCCTAACTGATCTAGGGAAAGGGAAATACCCAACTCCAGAAGGCCCTAGGCTTCTATGTGGAGAAAAGGAAATAACCAATTCCAGCCCCTTCTAGCCTTGAACCTAAAATTGCTCTAAAAAGATGATGTCTTAAAAATCAATTGACTTAGATGCATGGATTTATTTCTGGACTCTCAGTTCTGTTTCATTCATCTGTATGTCTGTCCTTATACCAGTACAGACTAGAATTACTCTAGTTTTGTAGTAAGTTTTGAAATTGGGAAGTGTGAGTCCTCCAACTTTGCACTTCTGTGGAAGATTTTTTTGGCTATTCTAGGTCCCTTGTATTTCCATATGAATTTTAGTATCAGTTTGTCAATTTCTGCAAAAATGCCAGCTGGGATTTTGATAGAGATTGCTTTGAATCTGTAGATCAGTTTAGGAGTATTGTTGTCTTATCAACATTAAGTCTTACATTGCTTGTACACAGAATGTGTTTCCATTTGTTTAGGTCTTCTTTAATTTCTTTCTTCAATGTTTTATAGTTTTCAGTGTATTTGTCTTGCACTTCTTTGTTAAATTTATTCTGTTGTATTTTATTCTTTTTGATGCTATTGTAAATGGAATTGTTTTCTGATGTCAATTTCAGATTGTTTATTGCTAATGTATAGAAGTACATTATTTCTATTTATATATTGATCTTGTATCCTACAACCTTGCAGAACTTGTTTATTAGCTCTGTTTGTTCCTTGTGGAGTCCTTTATATAAGATCTCGTTATCTTCAAATAGAGATAGATTTACAGTGATGCATCACTTAACGATGGGGATATGTTTTGAGGAATGCATTGTTAGGCAATTTCACTGTTGTGCAAACATCATAGAGTGTACTTACACAAATCTAGATGGTATAGCCTACTACACACCTAGGCTATATGGTACTAGTCTTTTGGAACTACCGTCGTATGTGCAGTCCGTCATTGACTGAAACCTCATTATTCAGCACGTGACTACTTTTTCTTTTGCAGTTTAGATGCCTTTCGTTTCTTTTTCTTGTCATACTTCCTGGCTAGAATCTGCAGTACAGTGTTAAATAGAAGTGATGAGAGCAGACATTCTTGTGTTAATCTGAATCATAGGGAGAGAGCTTTCAATCTTTCACCGTTGACTATGATGTTAGCTGTGGGTTTTTCTTAGATGCATTTTATCAAGTTGAGGGAGTTCCCTTCTATTCCTAGTTTGTTGAGTGTTTTTTTCTTATCATGAACACGTTGGATTTTGTCAAATGCTTTTTCTGTGTCTATGGAGATAATTATTCAGAGAGATTGTCTTTTATTCTATTAATATGGTATATTACATTACTTGATTGTCATATGTTGAACCGACTTTGCATTGCTAGGATAAATCCTCCTTGATCATGGTGTATAATCCCTTTTATATGTTGCTGAATTTGGTTTGCTAGTATTTTATTGAAAATTTTTACATCTATATTCATAAGAAATATTGGTCTGTAATTTTCTTTTCTTGTGACGTCTTTGTCTAGTTTCAGTGTTAGGGACTGGCCTCATAGAATGAGTTGAGAAGTATTTCTTCCTCACCTGTTTTTGGAAGAGTTGATGAAGGATTAGTGTTAATTATTCTTTAAATGTCTGGTAGAATTCACCAGTGAAGCCTTCGGTCCTGGACTTTTCTTTAGGGGAAGGTTTTTGATTACTAATTCAATTGCTTAACTTGTTATAAGCCTATTTAGATTTTCTATTTCTTCTTGAGTAGGTTTTGTTAGTGTGTGTCCATCTAAGAGTTTGTCCAATTCATCTAGGTTATCTAATTTGTTGGCATACAATTATTTTTAGTATGCCTTTATAATCTTTTTTATATCTGTAAGGTAGGTAACATAGTACCCATTTTCATTTCTGATTTACTTAGTAATTTAAATCTTCTCTCTATTTTTTTTTTTTTTTTGGTCAGTCTAGCTAAAGGTATCTCAATTTGTTGATCTTTTCAAAGAATCAACTTTTGGTTTTGTTGATTTTCTGTATTGCTTTTCTCTTCTCTAATTCATTTATTTCTGCTCTAATCTTTATAATTTTCCTCCTTCTGCTTGCTTTGGATTTAATTTGCTCTTCTTTTTCTAATTTCTTAACATGGAAGTTTAGGTTACTGATTTGAGTTCTTTCTTCTTTTTTGATATAGACACATACAGCTATGAATTTCCCTAGTCTAAGCACTGCTTCTGATAGGTTTTGGTATGTTGTGTTTTCCTTTTCATTCATCTCAAACTATCTTCTAATTTCCCTTGTGATTTTTTCTTTGACCCATTAGTTAAGAGTGTGTTTTTAAATTCCCACATATTTTTGAATTTGCCAAATTTCCTTCCTTTATTGATTTCTAATTTCATTCTATTGTCAGCAGAGTTCATACTTTCAATCCCTTTAAATTTATTGAGACTTCACTTATGGTCTAATGTATAGAATGTTCCATGTGCAGTTGAGAAGAATGTGTATTCTGCTGTTGGGTGGGTTGAGTCTTCTGTATATGTCTATTGGGTCTTATTGGTTTATAGTTGTTCAAGACCTCTGTTTCCTTATTGATCTTCTATCCAGTTGTTCTATCCATTATTGAATGTGGGGTATTGAAGTCTCCAACTACTATTGTTGAATTGTCTATTTCTCCTTTTAATTCTCTCAGTTTTTGCTTCAGGTATTTTAGGGCTTTGTTGTTAAGATATGAGTAGATATATAGATATAGGTATAGATATCTGTTTCTCATTGTTATAAATTTGTCATAAACTGATCCTTTTATCATTATAAAATGTCCTTTGTCTCAAGTAACAATTTTGTGTCTTAAAGTCTATTTTGTCTGATATTAATATAGCCACTCTAGCTTTCTTTTGGTTACTGTTTGCATAGTATATTTTTTCCATGAGGCTTTGTTCATATACCCTTTTCTGTCTCTTTGCTTGGAACCTCTTTGTGTCTTTGAATCTAAAATGAGTCTCTTTAGACAGCATATAGTTGGATCATGTTTTTTATCCATTCTACCAGTCTCTTACCTTAATGGTAGTATTTATTCCATTTAAACTTAATGTCATTATCGAAAAAGTAGGATTTGCATTTGCCATTTTGCTCTTTGTTTTCTATATATCTTTTTTTGTTCCTTTAATCCTTCATGCTGCCTTCTTTTGCACTAAATATATATTTTCTAGTATACCATTTTAAATCTCTGTCATTTATTTTGCTGTGGGTACCCTGCTGTCATAATTAATATCTTAGCTTATAATAATCTAGTTTGGATTAATACCAATTTAATTTAAATAGCGTACAAAAACTTTGCTCCTATATAGCTCCATTCTTTTCCCACTCCTTTGTGATGTTATTGTAATACAAACTATATCTTTATATCTTATATGCTACTCATCAACATAGATTTATAATTACTGCTTGATGCACTTGTCTTTTAAATTATATAAGAGAAGAAGAAGAGTTACAAACAAAAAATATATTTATGCTTTGTTTTATATTTCCCAATGTAGTTACCCTTACTAGTGCTATTTATTTCTTACTATGAATGTGAGTTACTGTGTAGTGTCCTTTCATTTCAGCCTGAGGGATTCCCTGTAGTATTTCTTGTAGGGCGGGTATGGTAATGACAAATTTTCTCTGTTTTTGTTTAGCAAGGGATACCTCAATTTCTCCTTCATTTTTGAAGGAAAGTTTTGGTAGATATGGAATTCTTGATTGACAGTCTTTTTCTTTCAGCACTTTGAGTATGTTATCCTACTGCCTGCTGGCTTCCATGGCTTCTGATGAGACATCAACTGCTAATCTTATTGAGGATCCCTTATATATGAGGAGTCACTCCTCTGTTTTCACTTTCAAGATTCTCTCTTTTTCTTTGGCTTTCAATAGTTTGATTATGATGTATCTAGGTAAGGATCTCTGAGTTTATCATACTTGGACTTTGTTGAGTTTCTTTAAAGTGTAGATTAATGTTTGTCATCAAATTTGGGAAGTTTTACCATTATTTCTTCAGAATTTCTTTCTGCACCTTTTTCTTTCTCTTCTCCTTCTGGGACTTTCATTGTGCCTATGCTGGTATGCTTGATGGTGTCCCACAGATCTCTCTCTGTTTATTTTCCTTCATTCTTTTTTCTTTCTTTTCCTCAGTCTGATAATCTCAATTGACTTATATTCAAGTTTGTTGATAACTTTCTTCTGCCTATTTATATCTGCTGCTGAACCCTTCTAGTGAATTTTTTATTCTGGTGATTATACTTTTCACATGCAGAATTTCTATTTGGTTCTTTTTTTTTTTTTAATAATTTCCATCTCTTTATTGATAATCTCTTTTTGGACATTGTTCTCATACTTTCCTTTATTTTTTTAGACATGATTTCCCTTAGTTCTTTGAACGTATTTAAAATAGCTAATTTAAAGCCTTTTTCTAGTAAGTCCAACATCTGGCCTTCCTCAGGGATAGTTTCTTTTGACTGCTTTTTTTTTTTCCTGTGTATGGGCTTTGTTTTCTTTTTTTTTTCATGTCTCATAATTTTTTGTTAAAATTTGGACATTTGAAAATAATAAAATATGACAACTCTGAACATCTGATTCTCTTCCTCTCAGAGTTTGTTGTTGCTGTTTGTTTACTGACTTTCTGGACTAATTATGTAAAGTATTTTTTTGTCATGTGTGGTCACTGAAGGTTCTATTCACTTATTAGTGATCAGCTAATGATTAGACAGAGTTTTTTTTTTTTTTTAATTGATGTTTTAATGGTTTCTAACATTGTGAAATTTTGGGTTGTACATTTTTGTTTGTCCATCACCACATATATGACTCCCTTCACCCCTTGTGCCCACCCCCCACCCCCCACCCCCACTGCCCTGGTAACCACAGTCCAGTTTTCTCTGTCCATGTGTTGGTTTATATTCCACATATGAGTGAGATCATACAGTGTTTGTCTTTCTCTTTCTGGCTTATTTCACTTAACATAATATGCTCCAGGCCCATCCATGTTGTTGCAAATGGGACGATTTTGTCTTTTTTTATGGCTGAGTAGTATTCCATTGTATATATATACCACATTTTCTTAATCCAATCATCAGTCGAGGGACACTTAGGTTGCTTCCACTTCTTGGCTATGGTGAATAATGCTGCAATGAACATAGGGGTGCATAAGCCTCTTTGGATTGTTGATTTCAGGTGTGTTGGATAGATTCCCAGTAGTGGGATGGCTGGATCATAGGGCATCTCTATTTTTAATTCTTTGAGGAATCTCCATACCGTTTTCCCTAGAGGCTGCACAAATTTGCATTCCCACCAGCTGTGTATGAGGGTTCCTGTTTCTCTACATCCTCTCCAACATTTGTTGTTTTTTGTCTTGGTGATTAGACAGAGTTTTTTGAAATGCCTAAAACCAGTAAGTTTCACAGTCTTTGCCAAGGGGCTTTGAGTGTGTCTTCGGGCACACCTTCAGCCCTCATCCAGGCAGTTTACAATTCCACTTTGACCTTTACTAAGTGCTTGCACAGAGCCTCAGAGTAAGCCTGAGGTGAGAGCTTAGGCCCTTCTCAGGACTTTTCCTGAGCATGCCCAAGGCCTGAGCGTGCAGGTGGCCATCTGGATTTCCAGGAGTGTGTTGGAGCTTTTCAAAGCCCCCTATGGACATCTTGTTAACCAGCTTTTCCTTTTAAGGTTTTTGGTTAGCCTGTTGTTTGCCCAACTCTTATCTACTGCCCAGCTTTTATATACAGCCTTGATGTTAAACAATTGTCTCTGATTTTTTTTTTTTTTTTTTTTTTGTGAGGGAGATCAGCCCTGAGCTAACATCTGATGCCAATCCTCCTCTTTTTTCTGAGGAAGACTGGCCCTGAGCTAACATCCGTGCTCATCTTCCTCCACTTTATATGGGACGCCGCCACAGCATGGCTCGACAAGCAGTGCGTCGGTGCATGCTGGGGATCCGAACCGGCGAACCCCGGGCTGCCGCAGCAGAGTGTGTGCACTTAACCGCCTGCGCCACTGGGCCGGCCCCTGTCTCTGATTATTTTTGACAAATACCCCCAAGGAGAAGGCTTTTTGCACTGTGTGAGCTCCAAGTCAAGTCAAAAAAAGACAGTCTTGTGAGTGTAGCCTTCCAGGAAACCACCAGATAAGTCACGTAATGACAGTTCTCTGAGAATGGGGCGTTGAAGGAATTCCATCTCTTTTCCACTCCTTCCAGTAGCTGTTAGACTGCTGGGTTACAGGCTGTGGATTTTCAAAGTTACCGCAGACCTGAAGAGTGGGAAATGAGAATAGGACAAGATAAAGCACCATAAAGTGTACTGTTCCTACCAAGATTCAGTTGTTTTTCTTGAGTAAATGCTCCCCTGATTGCTGCAAGCCTGTGGTTAATCTCCGGAATTCTAAGTTATTTTCCAGTGTCGAAGATGTTTTCCAGTGTCACTGTTTCTTTTATGAAACATAGAATTTTGAGAGGTTCTTATTCTACCATTTTCTCTGACATCTCTGTTCATTTGTTTTTAACATCAAAGTTGTTTCTTTTATTTTTTGGAATAGAAGAGATGGTATATTTGAAGAGAAGCAACACCTGATTCTGTTTCAGCTGTGTTTATGGCATTTTCTGTCTGAACATTTGGGCCTCAGTTTTTCCATATGCAGAAAAGGGGTGCAAATACGTCTCCCCATCTATTCTGTAGGGCTCTGTGAACTAAATGCTACTGTATATGTGGAGATGCTTTGGTCTCTTTGGAAGAAAAGCACTTAAATTCCTCAAGGCTTCAGGGTTGTTACTTCCAGTTCTGCTTCCCACTGTGCGTCCTTGATCAAGCCACTGAACCAATTGCTTCTGTTTCTTTTTCCACCTCTCCCCTCCCCTCTCTCTTTTCAAGGAAGAGACAATGTTCATTCTCCTGATAGACATGCCAGTAAATTTAAATTGCTTTAAATGTATTTAAAATTATTTGAAGATGTTCAGGAAAAACTGTTGTTGTTATTTGAGGTTGACTAGAAATTATGGCTGTTTGCACATATGCAGAATATTATAATGCAATCTTGAATGTGATTATTGGAGGGTTTTTTATATCACACATAATACCAGAAATAGAGTTTTGAAACCTCTGGTAGTCCTTTGTATGCATCTCTTTCTCTCCCTCTCCCTTTTTTTTTTTTCATCAGGTACCTTCCTAGCTCCATCAAATCTGAGCATCTCTGAGGAAAGTGGCTAGAACTCACAGCTTTTTTTTTTTTGCTTGTGCTAAAATGTACATAACATAAAATTTACCATTTTAACCACATTTAAGTGTACAATTCAGTGGTGTTAAGTACATTCACATAGTTGTGCAATGTATGCATTTCTTTTTGAAAAATATAGATTCCATAGTTCCTTGACAATATTTGCTTTGTGAACCAACACTGTTTTTAAAATTAAAGAGTATGGACTATACCAGTTTTTTGCTCATTCATTTTGTAGGAAGCTATGAGTTTCATAAACATAGTAGCTGTTGATTTCAATGGTGATGCTTCCTTTACCTCATTTCATTTCTGAAAACAACCTAAACAACCTAATTGTTCATACACAATACATTTAACTCACGTCTCTTTTGGTGCTGCAGGTTGCAATGCAGGCAGGGATTAACTTGGGGACAGCTGTATCAAGAGGATTGTATCAACCAGCAACAATCTTTATGGGCCGCCAAATGTCAGCCATCTCAAGCGCTGGAGATGTTAGTACAGAGCAGAAATCTCCCCAACCCACGAAGAACTTCAGAACAATTCCTGACCCACGTTCACAGCAACAGACAGCCCAGAGCAGTGATGTGACAGACAGCTATGTAGTCTGCACTAATAGTGGCACACAGTGCTTAAATAAGTCTGACAAAATAGATGGAAGGACATCTCTTCAGATTGGTGAGAAAACGCCAGTCACAGCCAGCCCATTGTCTGAGGAGGAACAGACTCATTGCTTGGAGATAGGAAGCAACTCACGTCACGGCAAGAGTAATTTATCTGAAAGCAAAAAGTCTGCTGAACTCCATTCCCTGTTACGGGAAAGATTACGTCCAGGGAGCAGAACCACTGATTTAAAGTGTGACAGTTCCAGCAGATCAGGGGCATCAGAGGGAGAAATACTGACACGGGAACATATTAAAGTCAAGGAAGACAGTGCCAGACTACCAGTCGCTCCGATATCAGTCTCAGAATACTGTGCATCTGAAAGTAAGTGTTCTCAAGAGAAGCATTCTGCTCAGGAAGGTTTCTCAGGTGGGGTGAGAGGCTGAGATTGTTTGCTGATTTTTGTTGGTATTTAGTTTTTCTGGGTGGTAGTGGTCTTATGTAAGAACAAAGTGTACTCTCTAATTTTATCTTTTGTCAAAAAACAAAGTACAGTGGTGACTTTGCCAACAAATTCCATTCTAATGAATTCTTAAATATGTATGTGGAAATATTCTTACAAGCGAATTCTCTGATTTTTAAACTCATTGTTATATTTTTAATATATTTAATAAAATATTTTTAATGAGTTTTTAAATACTGTAATTAATCATGGATTGTTTCTACATGTTTTAACTGATGAATAATCCCACTCCGTGAGGTGGAACGTCTTACCTCGCTTCTCCCTGCACTTAGTGATCAGTAGTCTCTTCATATCCCCTCTTCCAGATCATCCTCCTCACGGGGACCCCGAGGCACAGAAGCCCTTCAGGAAAATGCAGCAACAGCAGGAAGAGGAAAGTCTGAGCAGCATCAGTGACCTCACAGTTGCCGTAAGTGAAGATGATCTGATTTTAGAGAGTCCAGAACCACAGCCAAATCCGAGTGACAAGATGGAGGGAGAAGATGGAATAGAGGCCTGAAAATTAATCCACTCTGAGCAAGAAAGAGGTGCCCTATCCACCGAAAAACATAATTGTATTTTGCGAACTCTAAGCCCTCCTGATTCAAAAAAGGAATCCTCCACTAACTCACCAACAAGAGAGTAAGCCATTGAATTTTTTTTTACTATTCTATAAATAATTATAGACCTTTTTAGAGATCATTCCACTGGGAATGTATTGTCGAACACTCAGTCATGAATGTATAAGTTCCTTACTCATAAATAATCTGTTAGCAAAGGTCTAATTTGCTTTCTTTTCTTTTTTTATAAAATAGCTTTAAAAGTCTGAATATCATTGAAATCATGGTGATTTGCAGTTTATAATTATATCCAAACAATCCCTGGTTAATTCATAAGTCATTCCCCCCACCCCTACCCTCCAGCCTTTTAAGAAAACAAATCATTTTGAAGTTGTGGTAACACAGAAGGTGACAAACGGTTAAACTTACTAGGAATTCAGCTTTAGAGGCTAGGAACTTTGTATCTAATTAATTTGCTTAATCCTAATATCCCTTGCCATGGTGTCATTTTTGTCATACGATTAAATATGAGTTAATAAGTTCTTCTAAGTGTATATCTAAGACAGCTTTCCTTTTCTGAATGTAAATATGAGGACACTGGAATCTTTAATGTTAAATAGGAACAACATCAGTGTTATACATTTTGAGCACTTATTATAATATCCAACTCATGAAAGCTCATGTATAATTTTTTATTATTGATTGGAGGTACTAGGTGGAATTGTGTAGAAAACATGGAAACTGTTGAAAACCAATTCTGCAATGAAAAATAGCTCTAATAGCATCAAATCTCTTTTAGGAGTGGAAGGAACCTACGTAACAAACTAAGGTAGATCTCGCCTTTTAAAAATGAGGAAATCAAGGCTAGGGGCATAGGAATGACACGGAGGCCGTTGGGGCAGACCTTCCATACAGCCTGCCTCCCCAACCCACATGCCACCACTAGAATTTTCTGTTACACTGTGATGCCGTCACTCTTTCGCTCCAACAGTCCCAGCAACAGTGAAAAGCCAAGTGGGCATCCTTGTATATGAGGGGATATGTTCTCTTTTAGAGCAGCGTTGCACCTTTAATGTATTGCCTCTTACCATTCATTATCTACTTATGGTGAAAATTTTAATTTATAGTCTGATTGACTTTAAAGTGATGTTCAAGAAATATTTATTAATAGCACATCCAAGTACAAAGTACTTGTACTGTGGATGGAAGAACCAACATGGTTCTTGTCATTGGGAAATTTGATTTATTAGAGTGGCAAGCCAAATGGATTTTTTTGTGCGTGTGTGAGGAAGATCGGCCCTGAGGTAACATCTGCCAATCCTCCTCTTTTTGCTGAGGAAGACTGGCCCTGGGCTAACATCCATGGCCATCTTCCTCCACTTTATATGGGACGCCGCCACAGCATGGCTTGACAAGTGGTGCGTCAGTGCGCGCCCGGGATCCAAAGCAGCGAACCCTGGGCCGCCGCAGCGGAGCGCATGCACTTAACCGCTTGTGCCCCCGGGCTGGCCCCCCATTGGATTTTTCTAGTAAGAATACTTCTCTCGTCAGAGAGGTACAGGTATTATATACTACATCATCAGAAACTTTATTACTAGAGATAGAATGTATCTGTTTTGGGTTTCGTATTTGTAGGCTTCTTTTTATAGCAATTCATTGGACAAGTAAGTAGTTTGGTGGATTAACTGGGGGACTAGCGTACTTACCCAGGACTCAGGCTTTTTCTGAGATGAAAAAAGTTGGGTATGTGTATAGAATTAAGAATGTTCTCTCTCTCCTTCTCCTATATGACTGACTTTTTCCTATGATCTTAAAGCCAAGTTCCTCAGAATTTTGGGATATAGTTTTCCAAAATTTGTTAGAAAATATGGGCATTTGGGGAATTTTTGAATAGTTTGTCCTAATGGAATGGTCCCAGAATGAAAGGTCAGTCAGCAATAGTTGTTTTCTGTCTGTTACCAAATTTGAGCCCTTTGATTTTCTGTGGTAAAAGTACTACCCAGGGGCCGGCCCTGTGGCTTAGCGGTTAAGTGCGCGCGCTCCGCTGCTGGCGGCCCAGGTTCGGATCCCAGGCGCACACTGACGCACCGCTTCTCGGGCCATGCTGAGGCCGTGTCCCACGTACAGCAACTAGAAGGATTTGCATCTATGACATACAGCTATCTACTGGGGCTTTGGGGGAAAAAATAAATAAATAAATAAACAAACAAACAAAAAAAGTACTACCCAGGAATAGGTTGAAGGTGGTTTAAATGATCCTGGTTAACCTGCTGACATCCTCACCGCTTTTGAGGCGCTGCGTTCTCTTATTTCCTCTTTAGCATGAGCTCTTCTCCTTGCTCTGAGGGTTAATTATTCATCTGAGACTATAGTGTCATATTTACAGAGCTAATACTATGACCTCAAAGGTTCATTATCTCAGTTTACTTTAGGGTCTGTTGGGGGCCTGGAGAAAAGTCACTTGAATGAATTTTAGTTAACAAAGATCGAGAGATGGGACAAAGGAAGACACATAGAAGGATCTGAACAGGAAAGCGGAACCTCTGATTTGATGAGAATGATGATAGATACTATGTTTGAGCACATCTATGTGCCAGCTGAGTTGCTGACCTTGAACATAAAACTTGGTCTTAAGCTTCCTGGCAGTGAAAGGAAAATAGATGTGCAGTATGCAGTGTAGTTTCCATCTGAGGAGAAAAGTGAAATCAAGGGTGACTTTTGGTGGTGTTTTCTCTTGTTTTTTGTTTGTTTTATTTAAAAAAACTTTTTAACAGCTTTATTGAGATATAATTCACGTACCATACAATCCACCCATTTAAAGTGTATAATTCAAGAGTTTTTGGCATATTATATTATTAATATTTAAATGCTGTGTTAAAATGTATATAACATAAAATTTGCCATTTTTAAGTGTACAATTTAGTGACGTTAATTATGTTCATGATATTGTACAACCATCACCACTACCTATTTCCAAAACTTTTTTGTCCCCCTTATATATTTGTCCTTTTGGTCTATTTCAATTCACATAACATTTTCAAGATTCATCCATGTTGTAGCAGGTATCAGAACTTCATTCCTTTTTAGGCTAAATAATATTCCAGTGTATGGATATACCACATTTTGTTTATCCATTCATCTGTTGATGGACATATGGATTGCTTCTCTGTTTAAAAGCCAAGCATCTTTGAGAAGGTTCATGACCCACCCCCATGGATATTTCCAGATAATTGAAGACCAGCTTGTGCTTCCTGCACAGTTCCCTCATTGCAAGCTATAATTCACATTTCTCACAAGGAAGCATATTAGAATGAAGCTGAGTAAAAGCAATGTTGTTAAAAAGGAGGACCTTGAATCTCATTCTTAAAGAGTAGTTTGCTGCAAACATTGGTACAAAGCTCCATGACCTAAAACACCAGACATTTATTATTTTTCAGGTGCCAGGTGGTTGGCCCAGTGTCATTTGGGGCTACAAGAATTATTTGGCCAGGTGTCCCTCATCGTCCAGTAGAGTAGTCCAACCTCAGTCACCTGGTGGGGGTAGCAGGGTTCCCAGCACAGCAAGAGGGCAAGCCCCAGTGCACAAATGCTTTAAAGTGTCTGCTTGTGTCAGGTTTGCTCATGTCCCATTAGTTAAAGAAAGTCACAGGACCCAGCCTAGAGTCAAGAGGTGAAAAAATATAATCCACCTCTTGATGGGATGAGTGGCAAAGTCACATTGCAAATGATTGCACACAGGAATGGGAAGATTATGGTTGTTTTTTGCAATCCACCACAGTACTTGAGGACAAATTCAAATGAAGATAACCTCAGTGTGAGTCAAAAGGGTCAGGAAAGGTTTTATCCCGGTGTTGATGCAGCATCTTGAAGGCTGTAAAGGCTTGAATAAGGAGCAGGGAAAGGGGTGAATGAGCTCTGGAGGAAGAGTGCAAGAAGGAATGCAGATACAGAGAACACAAAGGGCATGGGAGGGCAGAGCAAAGCGTGTGACTAAGGGCTCATTGAGCAGGGCTTGTTGGAGTAAAGGTTTAAAATGTTGCCTGGGTCATGTTTGAGAAAGACCTTGAATATCAGGGTAAAGAATTTAAAGTTCCTTCTCTGTGTTTTCCAGAACTATTGAAGGTTATTTTAAGAGAAGAGTGGTATGGTGAGTAACTTGATTTAGGAGAATTAATCTGACATCATTAGTTTCATCAGGATTAATTGTATACACTGGTGGGCAGAATTCTGAGATGGCCCCTGAGGTTCCTGCCCCCTGATGTACACTCTGTATAATCCCCTCACTTTGCGTGTGGGCAGGACTGTGAGTTTGAAGGATTTCCTTTCTGTGATTAGGCTATGTTATGTGACAGAGATGAAGAATTTTGCAAACATAATGAAAGTCCCCAAATCAGTTGACTTTGAGGTAATCAAAAAGGAATTGTTAGGAGTGGGCCAGACCTAAACAGATCAACCTTTAAAAGGGACTGGGCACTTACTGAAATCAGGTTCAAAGCAGCTGAGATAGTCTCCTGTTCACCTGAAGAAGCAAACTTGCCATCTTGTGATGAAGGCCACATGGCAGACGATGGTATGTGCCCTGTGGGAGCTGAGGGCCTCAGTCCTGTAGCCACGAGGACTTGAATTCTGCCAACAACCAGTGAACTTGGAAGAGGACCCTGAGCTTTAAATGAGATTGCCTATGAGGAGATGATGAAGATTAAATGAGATCATAAGGGTGAACCGTTATCCAATAGGGCTGATCTCTTAAAAGAAGAGGAAGAGACACCAGAGCTTTCTTTCTCTGCCATGTGAGGACACAGTGAGAGGTAGCCATCTGCAAGTCTCACTAGGAACCAAATCAGCTGACACCTTGATCTTGGACTTCCCTGCCTCTAGAATTGCAAAAAATAAATTTTTGTTGTCTAAATCACCCAATTTGTGATATTTTGTTATGGCAACCTGAGCAGACTAATAAACCTGGCTAGAGGTTTATCCACTTTGTTGGGTTTTTCCCCAAAGAACCAGCTTTTTGTTTTTTGATTTTCTTTATTGTTTGCCTATTTTCAATTTCATTTATTTCTGCTCTAAGTTTTATTACTTCTTTTCTTCTGCTCACTTTGAATTTAATTTCCTCTTCTCTTTTCTAGTTTCCTAAGGTGGGAGCTTAGATTATTGACTTTTAGAGCTTTCTTCTTTTCTACTGTGTGCATTCAGTGCTATAAATTTCCCTGTAAGCACTGCTTTCACTGCGTCCCACAAATTTTGATAAGTTGTATTTTCATTTTCATTCAGTTCAAAATATTTTTAAATTTCTTTTGAGACTTCCTCTTTTACCCATGTGTTTAGGAGTGTGTTGTTTAATCCCCAAATATTTTGAGATTTCCTAGCTATATTTCTGTTATTGATCTCAGTTTAATTCTGTTGTGGTCTGAGAACATACTTTCTATGACTTCTGTTCTTGTAACTTTGTTGAGGTGTGTTTTATGGCCCAGAATGTGGTTTGTCTTAGCAAACGTTCCATGTGACCATGTGTATTTTGCCGTTGTTGGATGAAGTATCTTATAAATGTCGATTAGATCCAATTTAATGGTGCTATTCAGTTGAGCTATATCCTTGCTGCTTTTTACCTGCTGGATATGTTAGTCACCGACAGAGGTGACTAAATAGTCAACTATAATAGTGGCTTTATCTATTTCTCCTTGCAGTTCTATCACTTTTTGCCTGTGTATTTCAATGCTCTGTTGTTAGGTGCATACACTTTAAGGATTTTTGTGATATTCCTAGGTGTAGATTTTTTGGGTAATTATCCTACTTGGTGTTCTCTGAGCTTCCTGGATCTGTAGTTTGGTGGTATATGTTGTTAACTTTGGAAAATTCTTAGCCATTACTACTTCAAATATTCCTTCTGCTCCTTTCTCTCTTTCTCCTCCTTCCGGTATTCCCATTACTTGTATGTTAGACCCTTTGTAATTATCCTACAATTCTTGGATGTTCTGTCCCATTTTGTTTTCATTCTTCCTTCTCTTTGCATTTCAGTTTGGGAAATTTGTACTGACATATCCTCAAGCTCACTGATTCTTTCCTCAGCTATGTCCAGTGTATTGGTGAGCCCCTCATAGATGGTCTGTTTTGAGTTTGATGTTTAGTTTTTTGGTTTTGAAATTATGTAGACCATTTAAAATTAATTATTTTTTATAAACCCCTGTATTAAAGAACCAAACTGTTCTCTCTTCTAGTTATAGTACTTTAGTTGAAAATCTCATTCTATAATTCCATTTTGAGTCAACCAAAATTTCCTGAATACCTAGTAGGCCCAAAGCTGTGTACTGTGAGGTATGGGGTTGTAGCAATCTGAAATATGGCTACAAATTCTTCAAAACTCCTCTTATTAAAAGATGGGATCTCTCTCCCCTTCCCTTGAATATGGATGGGCTTATGACTGCTTCAACCAAGTAGAGCATGGTAGAATTGATCCTCTGTGACTTCCAAAGTTGAGTTATAAAAGGCCATGCAGTTGCCACTCTTTTTGCTGGAACATGTGTTCTTGGAACCCTGAACCACCATGTAAGAAGTCTGACTATTCTGAGACTGCCGTGGTAAAGAAATTATGTGTAGGTGCTCTAGACTGGTCCCAGCTGTGCCCATCCTTGCAGCTATCCCCTCCAAAGTACCAGACATGTAGGCGAAGCCTTCTTGGACCCTCTACCAAGTGCATCCACCAGCTGATATCACTGAATAACCTCTCTCAATAATACCTAAAACAGAAGAATCCACTCAGCCAAGCCCTGACTGATTTTCTGATCCACAAAGTCATCAGATATAATAAAATGGTGGTGATTTTTTTTTTTATTATTGTTTTGTGTGTGTGTGTGTGTAAGGAAGATCAGCCCTGAGCTAACATCCATGCCAATCCTCCTCTTTTTGCTGAGGAAGACTGGCCCTGAGCTAACATGCATGCCCATCTTCCTCTACTTTAGATGGGATGCCGCCACAGCATGGCCTGACAAGCGGCGCGTGGTGCGCGCCCGGGATCCAAACCCAGGCTGCGAGCAGCGGAGAGCGCACGCTTAACCACTACACCACGGGGCCGGCCCCAAAATGGTTGTTGTTTTAAGCTACAAAGCTTTGGGGTAGTTTGTTACGAGTCTATAGATAGCTAGTATAGGACTTTGTTCATTTAACATTAAATATTTACTGAGTGCCTACTCTGTCCCAGGCACTACTCTTGCTCTTATGGTATTTATGATCATGCGTGTGGAGGGGAGGAAGAAAACACAAACCAATAAACAATCTGTGTGAAAATATTATGACAAAGAACGAGCAGGTTAAGTGGATAGAGAATGCATAGATGCAATTTAGTGTAGGATACTCAGGGAAAGTCTCTGTGGTGATTTGACATTTGAGAGGAGATCTAAAGTGAGTGAGAGTAAGCCACATTAAATTGTACCCATGCCTTCTCTGTCTATTTAACCTGCTTTATTCTTTGTTACCTTAATTTTCACCCTGGTATATTTGTTTGTTTATCAATTTATGTTTCATTTCTCTCCTTCAGTGTCTTGGAGATGAGTGGGATATATCTTGAGGAAGAGAATACCATGCAGCAGGAACAGCAAGTACAGAGGCCCTCTAGTGGGAGCATACGTGGTGTTTCTAGGAACAGCAAAGAAGCCAGTGCAGCTGGACCACAACAGGTGAGTGAGGAAGGTAGGAGATGGAGTGAGAGAAATATCAGTGGGCCACATCACAAAGGGTCTTGTAGGCTGTAGGAAGAACTTTGGATTGTGCTTCAAGGGAGGTGAAGAACCACTCTGGCTGCTTAATGGAAAATGAACTGTAGGGGACAGGGTGGGAGCAAGGAGACCTGTTTAGACAGTATTACAGTAATCTAGGGAGTAGGTGGTGGTGCCTTGGTTCAGGGTGGCAGCAGTGAGAAGTGTCAAATTCTGGATATACATATATTTTTTGTGTTTAAAAAAAAATACAGGGCCAGCCCCGTGGCTTAGCGGTTAAGTGCGCGTGCTCCGCTGCTGGCGGCCCAGGTTCAGATCCCGGGCGCGCACCGACGCACCGCTTCTCCGGCCATGCTGAGGCCGCATCCCACGTACAGCAACTAGAAGGATGTGCAACTATGACATACAACTATCTACTGCGGCTTAGGGGGGAAAAATAAATAAATAAAATAAAATAATACATAACATGAGATCTATCCTCTTAACATTTTTTAAGACTTTATTTTTTGGAACAGTTTTAGGTTCACAATAAAATTAAGAATTAGGTACAGAGATTTCCTATATACCGCCTGCCCCTACACATACATAGCCTCCCCCATCATCAATATCCTACACCAGAGTGGTACATTTGTTACAACTGATGAACCTGCATTGACACATCATAATCACCCAAAGTCCACAATTTATATTACAATTCACCCTTGGTATTGTACATTCTATGAGTTTGAACAATGTATAATGACATGTATCCATCATTATAGTATCATAAAGAGTATTTTCACTGCCCTAAAAATCCTGTGTGCTCTACCTATTCATACCCCCACCCCCACCCCCTGCTAACTACTGATCCTTTTACAGTTTATAGTTTTGGCTTTTCCAGAATGTCATATTCTTGAAATCATATAGTATGTAGCCTTTTCAGATTGGGTTCTTTCACTTAGTAATATGCCTTTGAGGTTCCTCCATGTCTTTTTGCGGCTTGATAGATCATTTCTTTTTAGTGCTGAATAATATTATGTTGTCTTGATGTACTGCAGTTTATCCATTCAGCTACTGAAGGACATCTTTGTGCCTTCCACATTGTTGGCAATTGTGAATAAAGCTGCTGTAGACATCCGTGTGCAGGTTTTTGTGTGGATGTAAGTTTTCAGTTCATTTGGGTAAATACCGAAGAGTGCAATTGCTGGATTGTTTGGTAAGACTATGTTTAGTTTTATAAGAGGCTCCCAAACTGTCTTCCAAAGTGGCTGTACCATTTTGCATTCCCATCAGCAATGAATGAGAGTTCTTGTTTCTATAATCCTTGTTAGCATTTGTTATTGTCAGTTTTTTTGGATTTTAGCCATTCTAATAGGTATGTAATGATATCTTCTTGTTTTAATTTGCAGTTCCCTAATGACATATGATGTTGAGTATCTTTTCATATGCTTATTTACCATCTGTATATCTTCTTTGGTGAGGTGTCTGTTCAGATCTTTTCCCGTTTTTTAGTTGGGTTATTCGTTTTCTTATTGTTGAGTTTTAAAGAGCTCTTTGTATATTTTGGATATAAGTCCTTTATCAGATGTGTCTTTTGCAAATATTTTCTCCCAGTCTGTGGCTTGTCTTCTCATTCTCTTGATGTTATCTTTTGCAGAGCATAAGTTTTTTAATTTTAACGAAGTCTAGCTTATTAGTTATTTTGTTCGTGGATCATGTCTTTAGTGTTTTATCTAAAAAGTCATCATCAGGGCCGGCCCCGTGGCTTAGCGGTTAAGTGCGCGCACTCCGCTACTGGCGGCCCGGGTTCAGATCCCGGGCGTGCACTGAAGCACTGCTTCTCTGGCCATGCTGAGGCCGCGTCCCACATACAGCAACTAGAAGGATGTGCAACTATAACATACAACTATCTACTGGGGCTTTGGGGAAAAAAAAAAAAAGGAGGAGGATTGGCAATAGATGTTAGCTCAGAGTCGGTCTTCCTCAGCAAAAAGAGGAGGATTAGCGTGGATGTTAGCTCAGGGTTGATCTTCCTCACAAAAGAATAAAAAATAAATAAATGAATAAAAAGTTATCACCATACCCAAAGTCATCTAGACTTTCTCCTATGTTATCTTCTAGGAGTTTTATAGTTTTATATTTTACATTTAGGTCTGTGATCCATTTTGAGTTAATTTTTGTGAAGGGTATAAGATCTGTGCCTAGATTCATTTTTGTTCATGTGGATATCCCGTTCCAGCACCATTTATTGAAAAGTTAACATTTTTACATGTACAGTACAATATTGTTAACTGTAAGCACACTGTTGTATAGCATATCCCTAGAACTTTTTCATCTTGAATGACTGAAACTTCATACTCATTGAACAGTAAATCCTCATTTCCCTCTTCCCCCAGCCCCTGGCAACCGCCAAGTAGAAGTAGAATGCTACTTTCTACTTCTATGAATTTGACTACTTCAGATATCTCATATAAGTGGAACCAACCAGTGTTTGTCCTTCTGTGACTGACTTATTTCGTGTAGCATGATGTCCTCAAGGTTCATCCATGTTGTAGCATCTGACAGGATTTCCTTCTTTTTATGGCTAAATAATATTCCATTGCATTTATATACTACATTTTTTTTATCCATTCATCTGTCGATGACATTTAGTTTGTTTCCCCCTCTTAGCTATTGTGAATAATGCTGCAGTGAACATGGGAGTGCGGCTATGTCTCTGAGATCCTGATTTCAGTTCTTTTGGATAAATACCCAGAGCGAGATTGCTGGATCATATAGTAGTTCTATTTTTAATTTTTTGAGGAACTTCCGTGCTGTTTTCCATAGCGGCTGCAACATTTTACACTCCCACTAATAGTGCACAGGGTTCCAGTTTTTCCACATCCTCAACAATACTTGTTATTTTCTTTTCTTTCTTTTTTTTTTTAATAATGGCCATCCTAAGTATGAAGTATGAAGTGATATCTCATTGTGGTTTTGATTTGCATTTCCCCGATGATAAGTAATGTTAAGCATCTTTTCATATACCTGTTGGCCATTTATATATCGTCTTTTGAGAAATATCTATTCAAATCCTTTCTCCATTTTTTAATCAGGTTATTTGGTTTTTTGCAATTGAGTTGTTAGAGTTCCTTTTGTATTTTGGATGTTAACCTCTTATCAGATATATGGTTTGCAGATATTTTTCCCATTCTGTAGGTTGCCTTTTCACTCTGTTGATTGTTTCCTTTGCTGTGTAGAAATTTTCTAGTTTGATGTAGGCCCACTTATCTATTTTTGCTTTTGTTGCCTGTGCTTTTGATGTCATATTTAAGAAATCATTGCTAAGACCAATGTCAGGCAGCTTTTCCCCTATGTTTTCTTCTAGGAGTTTTACAGTTTCAGGTCTTACGTTTAAGTTGATTTTTAAGTCTATTTTGAGTTGATTTTTGTGTATAGTGTAAGATAAGGGTCCAATTGTGTTCTTTTGCACATGAATAACAGCACCATTTGTTGAAGAGACTATCTTTTCCCCATTGTGCCTCCTTGATGCCCTTGTCAAAGATCAGTTGACTATATATATGTGGATTTATTTCTGGGTTTCTATTCTGTTCCATTTGTCTGTGTGTCTGTGTTTATGCCAGTACCATACTGTTTTGATTATTGTAGCTTTGTAATATGTTTTGCAATCAGTAGATGTGACTCCTCCAGCTTTGTTCATTTTCTCCATGTTATTTTGGCTATTCAGAGTCCTTTGTGGTTCCATATGAATTTTAGGATTGGTTTTTCTATTTCTGTGAAAAATGCCATTGGGATTTTGATAGGGATTGCATTGAATGTGTAGCTCACTTTGGATAGTGTGAACATTTTAACAATATTAAATCTTCCAATCCATGAATATGAGATATCTTTCATTTGTCTGTGTCTTCTTTAATTTCTTTCAGCTATGTTTTGTAGTTTTTAATGTACAAGTCTTTTGCCTCCTTGGTTAAATTTATTCCTAAGTATTTTATTCTTTTTGATACTATTGTAAATGGGATTGTTTTCTTTGGATTGTTATATAGAAATGCAACTGATTTTTGTATGTTGATTCTGTATCCTGCAACTTTACTGAATCATCAGAGTATAAATGCACTTTAAAGCCGTGGACCCTGAGAAGAACATTAGGCAATGAGTGTGAATAGGAAAGCAGCCCAAGGCCTGGCTCCACATTCAAGGTCAGGAAAATGAGCAGGAAACAGCAAAGGAGTTTGAGGCGAAGCTGCAGGGAAGAATCAAGAGAACCGAGAAGAAGTTGTGCTGCAGATGCCAAGTGGAGTATTTCAAGTGAGGTTTAGAAGGATTAAATAACCTTAGAGGTGCAGCTAGCATTCGAACTGACAGCCGGATGCCAGAATTCATGCTCTTAATTTCTGTGCTCTACCATGCAAATCACAATCATAATGGTGATATATGCTCTACCATGCAAATCACAATCATAATGGTGATATACCCTTCAATAGCACCCACTCTGTGCCAGGCACTGTTGTGAAGAGCTTTGTTTATAATAATCCATTTATTCCTATCATCATTACCCTTTTACAAAGGAGAAAACTGAGACACAGAGAAGTTATGTTCAAAGTCACAAAGTGGCTCAGTGTACTTTGAGCTCGGCCGTCTGGGTCCAGAGTCTGTATTCTTAACTGATACCCTGGGCTGGTTCCCAGTAACTCTCTACTGCCTAAAAAACTGGAATATCAGAGATAATATTTCATTAGGTTGAATAAGGAAGCTCCAGAAGCAAATGAGATTATTTAATTAGGAAAAGAAAAAACTAAGCGGTGGCAATTTGACCTTTTGCTCTGTCCGTATTGATTTTTGTGCCTTCCAGCCTCAAATAAGCTGAGGAAGTGCTGTGTGCCCTTCTTCAAGCTGAGCAAAGCACTCGCAGAGTTGCTTTGTTCCTTCCCCCCTTGGAGTATGGCTGACAGCAAAACGTAATGCTGCCTTTTACACTAAATAAATGAAAGCCTTGGTTTCTCAGGGTCATAAAAATGTGATCACATGAAGTGAATCTCCTCTAGTGATTTTAATTTAGCCCCTCTTCAAAGTTAAATATGGGAAGGAAGTTCTTGCATCTGAAATTCTTGCATAAAACTGTGTTTCTTGTAGCATTTACCCGCAAGTCACTCTAAGCGGAGCTGGCAGCATGTTTATGGATTCAGTGTTCCTTCAGATGTGATGATGCCTTCAGGTGTCTGCTTCACTTGCTTTTTTTCTTCACCACTGTCTCTTGTTTTTCCTGGACCTGACCTCTGCCCCTCAACAAGTGGCCCCCTGAGCTTTTTCTTGCTGCCCCACAAATGATCGCTTTTGTTCCCAAAGTAAGGTTGTGCATTACACTTTTGAAAAGATAACCTGGTGCCAGCAGGTGGGGCTGTCAGTGTATCCCCTTCCTGTTCTGCCTGGCACTTCATTCCCCAGTCTTGCCTGTGCCTCTCCTGTTAGCTCACCTACTTTGATCTGAAAAATCTAAGACTTTCCTTATCTTTATTTTGGTTTAAATTTTTACAAGTCCAGAACCAGGCTTCCAAGAGGGCAGCAGTCCTCAGACCAGATGGTCAGCGAAGTAGGCATTAACTGTCACTCAGTGTCTGTACGGGAGATGTTAAAGGAAGTCTCCATTGACCGACCTGAACCTGGTTCCCCAGCCTTTCCCACCCTTCTCACCATAGGCTTCTGGCCTCAGTCAGAAGAGGTGGGTGCCCTAGAGCAAAGACAGGAGTCGGGGATACCGAGAACACTCGCAGAGGTTAAAACCAGAGGAACTTGTAACATTTCTTGCAAGACAGGTGCACTGATGAAAATTCTCTCAATTTTTGTCTACTTTTTGCATTTCTTAAATGCTTATACGTATATTGATGTTTTCATTCATCTTGAGTCAATTTTGAAAATGTAGAGTGTACTAGAAAAATTTTCTAGTTTCTTAATACTTTTTTAAGTTTTCAAATTTGTGGGCAGCTTTTATATTTTACAATTTTTTTCTTTTTTTCTTTTTTTTTTTTTCTGAGGAAGATCATCCCTGAGCTAACATCTGTTGCCAGTCTTCCTGTATTTTGGGTGTGGGTCACCACCACAGCATGGCTGCCGACAAGTGGTGTAGGTCCACGCCCGGGAACTGAACCTGGGCCGCCAAAGCAGAGCATGCCAAACTTAACCACTAGGGCACGGGGCTGGACCCTATATTTTAGAATTTTTACCGTGTCAATAATTATGTTTCTTTTTCATTCATAATTTTATGTCTGCCCAACTTTTTTCATCAATCAATCCTGCATGAGATTTGTCTATTTTATTAATTTCTCCAAATAATCAGATTTCATCCCATCTGTTGCTTTTTAAAAATCTCGTTTGTTTCTGTTATTATCTTTATTATTCCCTTTTTACTTTGCTTGGTTTTACCAGGTGGTTTTTTCTAACTGAGTTGAATGCCTAATTTTCAATCTTTCCCATTTTAGAACATATACTTTTGAGGCTTTAAATTTCCATGTAAGTACTGCTTGACTTGCACCCCACTGGTTTTGACAAATAATGCTATCACTCCCATTCAGTTTTAAGTATTTTAACATAATTATCTAAATGTTTATAATTATTATATCTTTTTCTTTGACATAGGTATTATGTAAAATGATTTTTGGTTGTTTCTAAACATATTAGGGGAAAAGAGGATTCTCTTTTCATTATAGATTTCCAATTTTATCACATTGTTGGCAGAGAATGTGTTCTGAACAACATCTGTCCTTTGGTCTTTGTTGATTGGCCATAGTAATGGCCAATTTTTATAAATGCCCATAATGCAAAAACATGTATATTCACTCTTCATTGGGTAGGGTTCTGTATGTTTCTGTTAGCTCGAGCTTAATAATTACATGATTCTAATCACCTATATATTTACTAATTTTTGTTTCATCTATAAGTTTCTGACCTTTCAAAATCTGTTGTTAATTAATATTTTTACTTTCTTTCCAGACAGTATAAGTACCTTAGAGACTGGATCTCCATTTCTTCCCCATGGGTCTGCTTCTGTTTTCTTTTCTTTCTCTCGCTTTTTAATCACTCTTGTCTTGTTTTTCTCAAATCTCTGGCAATTTTTGAATGGATATTGTGTAGGAGCATTTTGGGAGTGATTTGAGGACAAGGAAGTTTTCCTCCTCTAAAGAGGATTTGCATTTGCTTCTGGCAGGTGCCTGGGGCAGAAGTGATCCTGGGTCCCTTTCATCCAGGTTGAAGAATTGATACAGTGTGAAGCCAGGCCTTGGTCCCTTTGAGGGCCAGACTCAGTTTCACCGTTATCCACAGGAAGCAGCCCTTTGAAGTTCCAGTTCAAAGTGTGGGTGATTTATTAAGTTTCCCCTTCGTTGGTAGACCTGGACTTCAGTTTTTATTCTCCCACTCTGTGGGATTGCCTGGAGCTCCACTCAGCTTCTCAGACTCTCAGCTGCCTTTTCTGGAATTGGCACATGCCCTTCAAAGAAAAATTGCCCCAGATGTTAGGCTTATCTCTCTGAATTTCCTTTTTTTCTAGGTTTTGATCCTGTAATTCATCACTGCCTTATCTCTCTAAGCTATCAAAGAGATATTTTTTATACTTTTTTTTGTTCTTAGTGCAAGGATTGGCCTGCATTACCTAGGATGCCTTTACAAGAAGCAGAAGTCCTTGTCATGTGCTCTTTTTAAAATGAATTTTATTATTGAAGTATAGCCTACATACTAGTGAACAAATCATGAGTGTACTGCTCCATTAATTATCACAGAGTGAACACAGCTGGTAACCCCCACCCAGTCAAGAAATAGTATCAGCACCCTGAAGCCTACCTGGTGTCTCTTCTTCCCTTCTCCCTCATAGTCGCTTCCACTTGGCTGCTGCTTCCTTTCTGAAGGCCGGGGAAACCAGATATCGTTTGGCCACTTTCAGTTTTAGTTATGAAATGCATAGCTTTGACAAAGTCATTTCTAATTTAGTTTTTCTTTTACCTTTTAAATCTATTGGTGGAACAGTTTTCTCCCCTTCCATTTCATCTTTCTTTCCTTGTGATGAGCCCTCCCAAGTCTTTTAACAATTTGTCCTTTTAGATTATACACAGTACTTTCTTATTTTATTATGTGTGGTTACTAGAAAGCCTTCCAAACTCATAACCGTCTGCTGACATGGAGAATATGTGATTTCAGAATATTATGTTTTGTACACATTTATGAAAAATTATCCAGAATATGAACCTGTTCCCTTTTATTTCTCCTGTCAGGCTAGCCCTGTCCCTAATTCCCTTTCTTTAACTAGAGATGATCACAAGAAACAAATCAGGAACTTAGTGATTTGTTTGGAATGTTCTCTTTCTCTTTCCCTGCTCTAGACCACAGGAAGACTGGCAGAGCCATGACCTTTTTGTGATTATAGTCTTGGATCTCCTTTTGACCAGTATCATCTTTTGACTAATTAAATTTGACTTCAAAGTTCTAGTTTACTATCTTCATCAGATTGATTTTTTCAGCTAAAGCACCTGGTACAGTGACTGGCACATGTTGGCATTTGATAGTTAATGGTAATCTGATAGTGTGGTTCTGGAAGTCAAGATGCAGGGACATACATGACATATAAAGGGAATGGCCAACCTCTTTTTTTTTTTTTAAGTCAGAAATGAACTTGGCTTCTGTCTCTCCTACTCTGACTCTTAGCAATTTGATAAATTTAATTTCTAGCATCAATGAATCAGAATCCTGACAAAATGGACAGTTTGTTTTATTTAGCCCTTTTCACTGAGAAGTGTTGGGTATGATGCACCGTAAGTAGAGCTTGTGCTTAGCATCAGTACATGAGGTCACCAGCGAGGCTCCAGAACTCTGCGAGTTCAACCAGGAAATCATCATCCAATTGGGTGTGATCAGAAGTTTTCCTAAAACCTGAGATACCTTCCAGAAACAAGATAATCAGGGCGGAAAATTGATCATAAAGGAAAATCGTAGACCAGGGAGCTGTAAGAGGCTCTCTGAAGCAAGGATGTGTGAGCAGCTGGAAAAGGGTCAGCCTGCAGCTGGGGAAAGGGAAGGCGAGAGGCAGAATTGAGCAATTATGTACTGGGTAGTACTGTTCTGCGGAGAAGGGTGCTGAGTCCGGGGTGGACAACTTGGGAAATGTCCTCTGGAGTGGGACAGTGGTGTTTTACCACACTTCACTGTGGCCTAACTGAAATCTTTAATCTTTTGTTAGAGTTAGGCTTAAGGTTGTTATATAAACTTGATATGCTAATGTTTATAATAATGGTAATAATTTCGATCATCTTTGAGTGCTTACTGTGTACCCGATGCTGTGCCAGCTGCTTTACATACATTATCTCATCTGCTGCCGCAGCCCTATGCAGTGGAGCTGTCGTTACCTGCGCTTTACTGATAAAGAGACCTGGAATCTTTTCTGGGCCTATGTCTGGTGAGAGGAGTTCTCCTGCACTCAGGAGGGGCAGGTGGGCCAGGCTGGCTTTCCTAGTTTTATGGCTCCAGAGCTCCCTCTTCTGTTGTTCTCCCAGAATGTTTGTATGTGGCCTCTTACTTTCTTAGATCCCTTGGCTCTTTTCCCCTCCTCCACTTGAAATGGAAAGATTCTTCCTCTGCCGTTATTGTCCCAGTTAAGTTCAATTTAGAGTTCACTCCCAGCAGCTTCTCCTCAGTGCAGAGCTCTGCTGAAAGGGCACTTAGACTGGTAAGGTTCTGGAGTGGTAGGGCCCGGATTGCTCCTGCACCTACCGCAGTCCCTCTGTTCTAACCCTTGAAATGGACCTGCAGCCCCCTTCCAGATGGACTGCCCTTCTCACCTCAGCCTGCCAGTGAGTACCGCTTGACGATGTGGAGGTTCTTGCATTCTCAGGAACGTCATTCATACTTTTGCTGTCCCTCCACTTCCTTCTGTACAATTGCAGATATAATGGGGGTTTAGTTGCTATCAGTAGTTTGTTCCACTCACTCATATTTTGTCACATAATTTTGTCATAGATATTATGCATGAATTTTTGGTTTGCTCTCCTAGTTGTTCTATCTTTTGTTTATATTTATATAAGGGAATTCAGGGAGATTTTTAAAAATAAAGGCTGTGCTGCCACTGTTTTCCTAGAATCCCTCTTATCATTTGATGTTTAAGTGAGTTACAACATTTTTGGGGAGATGTCTCAATGAAGTGTTAAGAGGCCCTATCCCAGCACTCCGGGAGCCAAATAAGAGATGTAGAGGGAGGGGAGGGAGGAGGCGATTGGGGAGAGGGAGAAAGGGAGGGCAGGGGGAAAGAGAGACTAGGGAGGCTGATGAGAGAATATAGCAGGCCTGCATCTCTGCTAGGGAGGGAACCAGCAGGCCACATTCCACGAGGGCTGCAGAAAAATTAGACCTCTTTCAATACAAATTTGAGATCTAAAAGTAGTTTATTCTGAGTGGAACAAGTTTACCTATGGTTTCAAAAGTTGGAGAGGAGACTCTAGGGGTCAAGTCTTGGTTGTTTAAGATTCAAATAAGGTAGGAGAGACTGGAATATGGCCAGGTTTCCAAGAAAGTGGGGCTAACAACAAACAAGCCTCAGGGAGAGGCCGTGTGTCAGTGTTGCAGTCAGCAGGCCCAGCTGAGCCTGAATTTAGTCCAGCCCAGGCTCCAGATGTGAGTGTAGAAGCCTCCAGATAATTCCAGTCACCTGTGTTCCACATCACCCCGTGATATTCAGACTGAGGTCCCTGACATTGCAGAGCAGAGACAAGCCACCTGCCCTGTGCCCTGTCCAAATTCCTGACCCGCAGAAGCCATGAGCATAACAAAAAGTTGTCGATTGTTGTTTTACACCACTAAATTCAGGTTAGCTATTACAAGCAATAGAAAACCAGAATAGCCATGGTGATTGGTTTGGCTGATGAAAGGAGATTAGCCATTCCAGATTTTAAGAGAGGAATGGCTGGAGCACAGGCCTGGAGACAGACCAGCATGGCCCATGTCTAGGGAACTGTTGGTCACTCCAGCTGAAGGAGTGGCTCATGTGGCAGAGTATAGCACCACTGCAGGCCAGGGGAACACATTCAGGGGCTACAGGGGTCTTTTTCTTATCCCTCCACACCCAGCACATGAACAGCCCCTCGATCCTGCTTTGTGCTGGCCCAGCCACACCAAGAGCAAAGATTCTGCTGTTACTGGTATTTATAAAAAGGAGACATGGTAGGGGAGCAGAGTGACAGGGGTAGGATCGTCATTTTAAGATACCTCCCTTAAATTCTTTTCAATGAAATGTAAATTTGAATTATGGAAAAGCCATCCATCAGAGTTCTTTTTTCAAACTTGGCTTTCTGGCCTTGTTGAACATTTACCTATTAATTATCTTGATATACCAGGCTACAAATAACGGGAACACTGTCTCGAACTGCCTTAAACAGTAAACACATTTTTGTTTATTTCTGAAAGTCCGGGAGTAAAGCAGGCCCTGGGATTGGTTGATACTGCCCTTCACTTTTGTCATCAAAGACCCAGGTCCTTTCCGTTTCCCTGCTCTGTCATCCTCAGTGCTGACCTCATCCTTAGGCCAGGAACAAGATGGTGGCAGCGGTGTTCTTATGGACTGAGTTGTGTCCCTGCAGAATTCGTATGTTGAAGCCTGAACCCCCAATGTGATGGTATTTGGAGATGGGCCCTTAGTGGGTAATTAAGGTTAGATGAGGTTATGAGGGTCAGGCCCTCGTGATGGGATTAGTGCCCTTATGAGAAGAGACCTGAGAGAGCTCTCCTCCTCTCTCTGCCCTGTGAGGACACAACAAGAAGGCAGCCGTCTGCAAGCTAGGAAGTGGGCCCTCACCAGGAACCAAGCCAGCCAGCGCCTTGATCTTAGACTTGATCAGTTCCTTATGGCTCATCTTCCCTTTTATTCTCTTAAACTTATATTTCTCACCTTTTGAAGAGCAGTTGTTGAGCTATTGGTGATAGGCTTCTAGAAAAACGAAACTTATTTTAAGGTGGGATTTGATAAGGAACATTTGAGCTTGATAACTGAGTGGGAAAGCTTCCATTCAGTGAGGGCTTTTGTGAGGGAATCTGTGCAGATAGGCCAAGCAGATAAGAAAAACTCAAAAAGCAATAAGTGAGACCTTGATATGTTTTCTTGTGCTTTTGTACTGAATCTCACTATTTTGAGTCCCAGTTAGGAGACTTACAGTATTACTTTAACCTACAAGAGAGATGTGAGGAGCACTTCTGAACACCTTGTGTTTAATGGCCTTCAACTAGTTGTCTAACTTTTTTCTATTTTCCTTTGTCAGTGTAAATTCATTTTAATTTGCTTGTCATTTTTGTGGACTGGAAGTGTGTTTGAATCTGCTGCTTAAAACAATGCTAGATTCGTTTTCTTTAGTGCAGTGATTCTCAGATATATTCCAGTAGAATTCTCCTGCTATTGAGTCAAGTGGTCTTTTCCAATTTTTAGGAAAATAAATCTTTGTAATTTTGAGAACTTCCTCAAAATTATTTTAATAAAACTTTGGTTACCTGCTATAGCTTGCCTACTGGAAGAGAAAATGAATGAGAGTACCAAATGAATAATAATGAAAAATGTGAAATCAGCTGATCCTGTTAGGTTTGATAGATTGGTTTTTCATCATGGGTATTTGTGTTAGTGGTTTGATTTTTATATTGTATACATATATTCATTGTCCGCTAGTAAAAATGTTCCTAATTTGTGTGATGAAATGACGTATATCAGTACTTCATGATATTTTACAGAAAGTTCTAAGAATTCCAGGTGTTCTGCCACCTTAAACATTGAAAAGCACTACTTTCTAGGATAATTGAATCCCTAAAAGAATTTCCAGTGCTGGGTCTGGGATTGATGGTGCTTGCTGATCAGATGTTATATATTACATGGATGTATGCTGGACATGGTTGTTTTGGAGCATTATTACATCTGTAATCATGGGCACAGCTGAAACTGGTTTCTGCTGTTTTGAAAGGTGTACTTACCTGGAATTGGGGATGTGCTTGTCTTACATCCCCTGAACTTCCACACTGACGAGAAGCCTTTTCACCTGGCTCCCAGGGTCTACCCAGGAGGGCATTATTTCCTAGCTTGCATCCCGCCTGCCTTTCCTCCCGGTTAATCCCCTTTATTCATTCATAATGATGGTTTGTTATCATTCACTTTCTTGTTTCTTTTGGCTTCCTTTTAGCAGCTTCTTAGGTGAATGAGCATTTGAATAATAAATTGATTCAGCTTCTTCATTTTAATACAGTATTGGCCCTCTGAAGGAGCCAGCAGAAAACCAGCACAATTTTGTCAGTAATTCTGTCTTTGATTTCTACCATACTCACATAGCAGGAGGCAATCGTTAATAGCCAAGTGTTCAGTCTCCTTCCTGCTGGTGCCCTCCCAGGGTGCTGCCACTCCCATCTCATTGTCATCATGGAGGTGGGCCCCGAACAATGAACAATGAGTCAGAACCCAGGGAGGGACCTGCCCTACAGGTCTGAGCTCTCCCTCAGTGGAGGGTGACTGCCCTAGACCCCATTCCCATTCATCAGAGTTAATTGGCTTCTAAGGAGACTCACTTATCCCAGAGAAGTGACATACTAACTTATTTCAGAGTCTGAACGTTGCCTGAGCCCTCAGTAAGCCCATCCACCATCCCATCATGCCTTCTGATTTGCCTTCTCCCTGGATCCCCTCACGTAGCATAATCTTTGCCAGCCCAGTCTGGTCCTCCTTGTCTCTTCTCTTACAGACGCACGTACACCTGCACATGCACATACACACATGTGGAGACAGATGGAGAGCCGTGTAACAGCAAAAGTCTGGTGTTTTGTTTTATGATCCTCTGTTAGTCCTTAAGCTCCAGCAAAGATGATTCTACCCTGAAAATATCAGATGCCCTTTTACAAAAAGCGCCCTCTAGAGTTTAATTATAGAACCAATTATGATAATGTCTAATAAAAAAATTTATTATGTTCATAGTATTCTTTAAATTTAGTCAAAATACAAGGCCTGATTGTATTACATTTCTGAAAGGTGTCGGGGGAAGAGGGGGAATCTCCCTCTGCCCTTTTCCTTAAGGTTCTTATGGCTGACCAAATAACAAGACAGGTTAGCAGGAGAAAATAATACCAAGTTTAATAACATGTATACATGGGAGAAAGCAGGGACACTGCGTTTCTCAACACAATAGCAGAGATTCTCGTCTTAAATACCATGTCCAACCAAAGACAAGGAGGATGTTGGGGGCGGGGGTGTTAGTTACAGGAGATTATCACTAAAGCACTGTAAACAAGAGTAAGGCTTATTATGCAGTTTTAAGGCCTCACCTTCTACATTGATAAGTCTCTAGAAATGAGGTCATCCCCTCTCTTCCCAATACAGAGAGGGAGATACCTTTACAAATGGAGACTTCCCTTGTAAATGATTGTCTGGTAACCCCTCGCAGGGCCATCTAGAGCATGTGGCCAGAGAGACAGAACTTCCGATAAGATGGGCTTGTTGGTGCCTTTTCTATTGTAACCTCTATCCTACATTATCTTTATAGCAGTCATGATAATAACTCCTTCCTGAAACAGATCTTTTGTTTTAAATTCTTTAGGCAGTTTGGGAGGGGCAACTCAAATATTCTTCCTGAGTTCTCTGAGTCCTTATTGTCTTCAGCTCGAAATAATCTGCATACCAGAGTGGTGCTTCCTGGGGTAGCTTGCCCTGAGCACTATCAAAGGCATAAAGTTGTATGATAAGACATTTACCCTCCATGTTCTTTTTTGCAGCAGATATTTAAAGCCAGGTCACTTTAGGTGACTGGCTCCATAAATCTGTTGTGTGCACCTCAGATTGGAGGGTGCAGCCAGCACCCTAATGACAACACCCCTCTGGCGACACATCTGTGCTGATTTAAAGGAAATCCAGGGAGCAAGAGTAAATGTTTCCAGTGTTCACCTTCCCAGCAAAGAGGATTTTTATCAACTCAGGTGTTAAGTTTGGGATCCACAGACCTATCAAAGAGCAAATTAAGAACACATCCATTTCAGGGCCAGCCCCGTGGCTTGGCGGTTAAGTGCTCACGCTCCGCTGCTGGTGGCCTGGGTTCGGATCCCGGGCGCGCACCGACGCACCGCTTCTCTGGCCATGCTGAGGCCGTGTCCCACGTACAGCAACTAGAGGGATGTGCATCTATGACATGCAACTATCTACTGGGGCTTTGGGGTAAAAAATAAATAATAAAAAAAAAAAAGAACACATCTGTTTCATAAAGGAACCATCCTTTATGCAGCCATCGCTAATGACTCGGCTGCTAAAATCTCATTATGGGTTCAGGCTGGTTATCTCTGTTTAAGGGTAGAGGGAAACACCCTATTATAAATTCTCTCAGGCCTCCCAGCACCTCATTAAGCAACTTAAAAAACAAAAAAAGGAAAGGTGATATGGGAGAAGGAGTAGTTCTGAAAATTAAAATGGAACAGAATGATGTTTTGAAGCCAAAGAGGGGGAAAAGGCAAGGGTTTTGCTTGTGAGGCCTCTGCTACAATAAAGAGGACCTTAACGCAGACAGACCGTACCCTACAAAATGCAGCCCATAATTCAAGCTGTCAGCTTAATCACGCTGTTTCCAGGTATGGAGAAGGAGCCCTTGTTTCCTGGGTCCAGAGAGAGAGCCTTGTTTGCTGACCCCTAGCTGCAGCCTGCCGCTGCAGACCGCCCCGCTCTGTTGGCCTTTGTGTTGCTGTCCCCTCCTTCCCTCATTTTTGGCATTGTGTTCCCTTCAAGTGGCCCCCTGGAAGGGACCACCCAGGGGGCTGCACAATGGGGACCAAGGGAGCCACCAAAACATAGGTTTTGTAAGACAGCCCGTTAAAAGAAAAATACTCTTTAACTATGTATGTGTTTGTCCTTTCTACAACTGTTTTGTGTGGCAAACAAAACCCCGTATACAGACTTCTCTGTGGCCGCACATACAGCTGTTCCAGCCATCGGGTGTCAGGCTTGAGATAGTTCCTCCCAGTTTATTTTCCCAGGGCACTAATTCTTGATGTGGTTTATATTTACATGTTTGGATTTATGGTCAGGAAACTTGATATCAGAGTAAACAAATTGCACTGGCTTTATGAAACTATTTTATCAATAGTCTTCAGAATTGGTGGCATTACTCTTGGGTGAAACTTGTCTGTAATGCTACTTAACAAAAGCTAGCAGCCGGAATTCAGTTCTCAATAGCCATTTACACCTCTGTAAAAGGATTAGCTCTCGCCAATTGTTACACTGTTTAAATCTTAATTTGCATCTTTATGGAGGTAGGGCTTCTACAGACGTCTCTGGTTGTCTGATGTATTTGTGTACCTGTGGGTGGGTGGTCACTGGAGGTTTTCTCTTATTGGTGAAGGTGCTAAATTGCTTCAGGATGACCAGTAAGCTACACAAATTGAATTAGCATATCAGGGTTTGACTGACAACAGCCCGCTTTGGTTCGTTAGTTATATTTTGTAGCAGTTGTGGTCTTTGAGTGTTGGATGCATGAATGCATTCTGTTACTTCTGTTTAGACTTAACAATTCTCATGGGTCTTAGGAGGATTTTAAATGTTGTTGATTGTAATCAACAAATTTCCTTGGGAATTAAATGTGAAAAACAGAACCAGAACATGATCAAGTGATGGTTTTATTTATTTATTTTTTTAATAGAGATAAAATATGCAACTAAGACTTTATTTATTTATTTATTTATTTATTTATTTATTTATTGGTGAGGAAGATTGTTCCTGAGCTAACATCTGTGCCAGTCTTCCTCTATGTTGTATGTGGGATGCCACCACAGCATGGCTTGATGAGCGGTGTGTAGGTCCGTACCCGGGATCAGAACCTGAGAACCCTGGGCTGCCGAAGCAGAGCGCTCCAACTTAACTACTATGCCACCGGGCCAGCCCCAAAGTGATGGTTTTAAAAGTAATCTTTTCTATCCAGGCCATGTGTTCTTAGTTTAAAGATCAAAACCTTCTTATGTTTTGGAAGGAGGGTAGGGTCAAACCCATGAGAAGGAAGAAGTTGAGTGTGCAGGCCAGTGTTCTGCAGGCACTGGAATGGGAAGCAAAGGCTGGTCATGTTGCCCTTTGCCCACCGTTCTGTATATGGGCTGTTCCTAAACCCCACACTCAGAACTACAGACCACCTCTGCAGATGATGCCTTTTTGTCGTTGCTCATTTAGCAATACAATTTCCTTCCCCAAAACGTTGTTCTGGATGTGACCAACTGTGGTGCTTTATTATTCTTCAGTCTCATTAAAAATACAGTAAATGTATTTTATAAAACTTTTTAAAAGTAACATTATATTATGTAAATTATGAAGTAAACTCATTACTAGTTATGGGCAGTGATTACCACACCATTTTGAGACTGTTGTTCCCTAGAGAAAATAAAACCTGAAAGTCATGCCTTTAGTGCTGCAACTGAAACATGTCCACTCTGATAGAACACCCACGGGAATGTGTGGAAGTTACCTGGTGGGGTTAAGGAAAAGTTTATTTTCTACAGCCCTCATACAGGGTCATTTTTGCCAAAAAGTAATTCTCAGTTTGCAGTACTGAAAGGAAAAGCATGGCACTTTTTCTCTCTTCCTTGCTTCCAAAAAAAATTGTACCTTCCTTTGAGTGTTCCCATTAGCCTGGAGTGGAGTTGTTTTCTTTTAAATTATCTCTTAAATTCTGTGTGACTGAAAGATGAAAATGAAGCTAGAAAGCAATTACTTTAAATTTGGCCAAAAATATTTATTTATTATCTGCCTGCACTGTTGGGTAAAATAAAATATACCTCTTTAAAGTGCCTTTTGTGCTTCTAGAGATTACTTGTCATCCATCACGTTTGTCCACTTGCTGGAGTTCACAGAGACAAACTGATGGTAAGGCCCAGTGTGTTAGTGCCAGGTCCGTCTACATATTCCCCAGGAAGGACTGGGCATGGGCTGGTCAGACTGATGCCCCTCCAGTTGGAATTATTTTGATGGGAATGCAAATAGAAGACATGAAAGAAATTGAGGTCTTGAATTCTAGGATAGTGTTTTTTATAACACATAGTCTTTAATCTTTAGCTCCATAGTGTTTGAATTCTTTAATAGAGATTTTTTCAGCAAAGGACTGATGAATATTTTGTAAGCTAAAGTCAGGTATCACGTGGAGAAATAACTACTAGAAACCCTAAGCACAGACCAACTTGTCTTTTAGCCAGAGAAGGTTCTGAGTTAATCGAGAGTAGACCATAAGCTCTGTGCAGACAGTACTTGTGGCCGTCTTATTGATCGCTCGTTGCCAAGCCATGGACGCCATGGAAGCCCTGGACTGGTCTAACAGCAACCATATAAAAACATACTGTAAAAATAGGTGTCATGGATTTCTCTAATCTAGGTTTAAATCTTGGCCTGTCATTCAACTCGTGGTGTTAAGTATGTCTTCAGTATTGTGCTGAGTGCGACATGAAACTTCAAGTAAGATAAAAATTCAGAAGTCCAATTGTTGTTCTCAACAAGCTTTTGGTCTTGTTGAGAAGACTAGACAGACATGACATAACTAGAGAACAGTACAATGTAGGATGTTGTCTGTATTGTGCTAAAGGAATTCAGGGATAAGAAAGATCCCTGTGAATGAGGTAGTCAGAGAAGCTCCTAGACAAGTATGAGAAGAGCTAGTCTAAGTAAGCCTGATATTTGGATTGATCAGATTGGAAAAGAACAAAGGTTATCTGGCATCTGTCCTGACTGGACAATCAGGTATTATTTAGCACTGGCATACCGTGGTGGGGTGGGGGGTGGGCATACAGGCAACAAAGGGTGCATTGTCTGTAGAGCATTTATAAACAGTAATAAAACCACTAAAACTGTTTTCTCTTATCACCATTCCTAAGAATGGCGGAGATAAAATACTCCTCCCTGGAGGGAGGCTGCTCCCACCCGAACACCCTGCCTATACCCCACTGTGGTACCCCAGCATTGGTGAGCATCTGCTAACTTCCGCCATTGTACCAGCATTTCAGAGGAGGTGCAGAAACATCAAGCCCTGGTCCTTGCTCAGGGTCTACCACCTGGGGTGGGAGGTGAGACTAGAGGCAGTCTAAGCTGGAGACCCCAAGCCTGCAGACCAGCTCTGTTTGTCCAGCATAGTATTTAACCTCCTTTTGAATTAGCTGCCAGATTTTTAAATTTGAGAGATGTCACGTAAAAATAAAACTAGCAATTGTGAATTTCCAGCTTCTCTTGAAAACTAGGAAGATCGACGTCACTGAGACACATTCCGCTGCGGGAGCTGAGAGTGACTGGCCCTTTGAGTGAGGCACACACCCCAGTTTTTCGCGAGCCCACCCCACCAGCTGTGGGCGTTGACTTCCCCCCAGCTGAGCCGTGAATGACTGTTCTCCCTCTCTGCCACCCCCACCACTGCTCTCCCACTTACACACTCTTCCCCTGCCATCTAGAGCACAAGTTCAGTCTCCTGGCTGTGGTCTGGGTCTCGTGTCTGTCCCCTCACCAACTGCATCTGTGCACGGCTGCCAGGCTAACCCTCTCAAAAACACTGCTTTCAAGAAACCAGCCATAGCTCAGAAATCCGCAAGATTTATTACTATTTTCTCACCCGAGTTTCATATTGAATTTTATTTCCCATTACTATCTTATCACCACAAACAGCAACCCCCACCTGGCCAGACTTGTGTCCTTGCTGGTCCCGACACCCCTCCTACCCTGGCATTTCCTCACATCTTTGCCTGTGCCGCCCCTTAGCTTAAAGGGTCATCTCCCCTTCTGTCTAAATCTTGCCCAGCTGAAGTTCCTCCTCCATAGTCAAGCCCTTGTGATGCCAAGGAGCTCTCTGTCTCTCTACTGCCTCACAACTCCTGATTGCCTTCCCAGTGATTATGTGCTCTCCTTTACTGCTCTGAAATTGGCTTACCTCCGATGGGCCTGTCTTCCTTTTCTTAAGGGCAGGTGTTATTTTGTGAATTGAGTGGTGACGAGATAAAGCCTTCCAGGAAGAATTAGGACCCAGATTTTGCCAAAGGAAAAAGAAGTATTATAGGTACTATAAGTCATATAGGCCAGGAGTCTGGAAGGTTTTTTGTTTGTTTGTTTTTTAATTTATTTTTTAAATTATTTTATTGAGGTCATATTGGCATATAACATTGTATAAATTTCAGGTATACAATATCATATATCAGTTTCTGTATAGATTGCTTTGTGTTCACCACCAATAGTCTAGTTTTTATCTGTGACCATACATATGTGCCCCTTTACTCCTTTCACTTTCCGCCTACTCCCTTCCTCTCTGGTAACCACTAATCTGTTCTCCTTATCCACGTGTTTATCTTCCACATATGAGTGAAATCATACGGTGTTTATCTTTCTCTGTCTGGCTTATTTTGCCTGGTGTAATACCCTCAAGGTCCATCTATTTTGTCACAAATGGCGTGATTTTGTCTTTTTTATGGCTGAGTAGTATTCCACTGTATCTATATACCATGTCTTCTTTATCCATTCATCCGTTGATGGGCACTTGGGTTGCTTCCATGTCTTGGCTGTTGTGAATATTGCTGTGATGAACGTAGGGATGCATAAATCTCTTTGAATTGTTGCTTTCATGTTTTTGGATGAACACTCAGTAGTGGGATATCTGGATCATATGGTATTTCTATTTTTAATTTTATAAGAAATCTCCATACTGTTTTCCATAGTGGCTGCACCAGTTTGCATTTGCACCAGTTATGTATGAGGGTTCCCTTTTCTCCACATCCTCTCCAATATTTGTTATTTCTTGTCTTGTTAATTACAGCCATTCTGATGGATGTAAGGTGAAATCGCATTGTAGTTTTGATTTGCATTTCCCTGATAATTAGTGATGTTGAACATCTTGTCATCTGCCTGTTGGCCATTCATGAACAAAATGAAAAAACAACCCACCAACTAGGAGAAAATATTTGCAAATCATATATCCAACAGAGGGTTAATTTCCGAAATATATAAAGAACTCATACAACTCAACAACAAAAAACAAAACAACCCCATCAAAAAATGGAAGGTTTTTGGCAGCAGAGCTCAGAGGTGAAGGATCCAACACAGGATGTAGCCCAGAGGGACTAAGAATCTTAGGCTTAGAGTTTAGACAAGAGCTTGAGACACGGCAAGGAACTGGAGTGCCCATAGGGTGGCCTAGGGTCCAGAATAGGGCTTGAATGAGAGGTGGGGGGGTGGGGGGGGTGGACATGACACGACATTTATATTTCCTGCCCAGGATAAAAGCCTGCTTCAGAGTCAGGGTGCCTGAGCCTATACTTGTCACTCGCCCTCTAATAGACAAACAGAGCACATCTCTTTCATCCTTTTGATATTAGGCACATGGCCATCAAATGGATCCAGTAACTTAACCCACTGTTGTACTAACTACAAGTTAGTAAGACGTTGCTAATTAACACATTGCTTTACAAGTTGCTTCATTTTCTTTTTGGAGTACATGTTGAATATTCCCAACTACGTATGTCATCAGCTTCTTTAAAGTAGAAATACTGTTTTGTCTTTGATGTCTTCTCCTATAGCTTTTTAGAATCATGCTTTCCCCCAAATGGACATGTTTTTAAAGGAAGTTTCTAACCAGTCTCTTTGGAAGCTACTATGATACCGTGACAGACCTAACCTAAAACAGTGGCCAAATTGTTAGACTAGACCAGTCCCCCAGTAGACTGGAAATAGATAATGAAGGCTAAATCCCTCTTTCCCTCCCTTCCTCTTCTTACTAAAAATAAAGAAAATTGTATTGCAGTGGGATCTGAATGGAGAAATAATAGTCATTTTTCTGCGTTGAGAAATAGAGGACGTAACCAATATCCAGCCAGCAGTTTTCGATTTCTTAGCAGTGACGATTTAAGTAAATTTCACATGAGTTGTGGAGATCTAACTTTGTTATGATTGACAATAGAAAATTAGCCTTTTCTGCCGTTAAGATTATCTAGCATTCCTATCAGTCAGGTGGAATGTGGAATGAGATGGCACAGCTGTCGATTTGAAGGTCATTAAAGTCTTCAAAGGGTTAAAAGTTACTTCCACTGATGGATTTAAAACTGCCACATACACACAAACAAGGTTTTCAAAATGCCCCATTTTACATCTTTGTCGAGAGATAGTCTAGTTGCTGCATTTTTGTGTCTAGATTATATTACAGATATGTCAATAAACCACGAAGAACCTCCGTAGATTCTAGAAGCTGGGCCATCTGTGCTTAAATAAACATCTCATGCAGCACCTGTTTTATTTTATAGGCTCTATAATCACAGTGACATTCTGAAAGAAGACCTTGAAGCCTGTGGAACAGCTGTCCTTCACCAGCCTCCGAGACTCTTACCTGGAGGTGGCAGCCATGAAAAGCAAGTCAGGTATTATTGGGATGAAATTGCTGCTGTGGAAGGATGGCCATTCTTGTTCCCAGATGCTTCCAAATGAAAACAAAACACTAGTCCACACGGTCACCACTGGGATAGACACTTGTAGTTGTCAGTTTAACTGTTTTATGGACTTGACCATTTACTTCTTTGTAAATGTATTTGTTTCTAATTGTTAATTGGATATATCCACTCAATCCCTACTCATAACAATGTTTTAAGGGCTTACTTGGGGGGAGGGAGCACAGGTAGCCTTCATCTGGTATATTAGCATACCTTCGTGAACAACCCAGGATATAATCTAGTCTAGCCACCACCCTAGAGGGATGTCATTGGCAAGTCCAAACCCCAGATGGATTCCTCAATTTCCAAGGTCATGCTGGTGATACAGGCCCCCAATCTAGAAGATACAGGCCCCCAATCTGCAAGTATGGTCTCTGGACCAGCAGCATCAACAAGACCTGGGAACACGTTTTCCCCGCCCAGGCCTCACTGAATCAGGAATCTGGGGGTAAGACCCAGCCACCTGGGTTTTAATGAGCCCTTAAGGGAACTACCCTCCCTCAGGTTTGAGAGCCACCACTTCAAGGATATCCCTTAAAGGCCATAAAGCTAGGATGAGAGAGAGAGGGGGTTAATTATTTGCAGGGTAGTTGGCCATGTGAACCATGATTCTTGTACATCCTTCCTGAGTCAATCAGAAATCTGTTCTGTACCCTCTACCCACCTTTTAGGTAGTGTGGGTTTCTTTTCATGGCCCCAGAAGCTTTGTGGCATCTGAGCGACTTATTGAGGTCATAGAATTACATATGTGTAATTTGTGTAATGGTTTGTCCAGTGTTGGCACCTGGTCGGTGCCTAATTCATGTTGCATAATTGTTGCCAGTGACCTAACTCTGATTTTTATTTTGGGGACTGACTATATTTCCTTTTATTAAAATATATCCCCACTATTTACTAGCAGAGAACAAATTATTTCTCGAGCATGGTCAGCAGATGAGTGTCTGTGAAAGCCCACCTGAAAGGACCTTGTTTCGCTGAGAGTGAGAGGGGCTTTGGGTCTGGTTATCTTATATCTAACATCATTTTCTCTACCTTCAGTGTGCCACATAGGCTGTTTTATGTTAATGATTTTCTTCAGAGTAGAATTCAGCATAAATCCCACGAAAGCGTGAGAAGTCAAGATGATGGTTTCTAAAAGGACCTTGGCACAAGAAGACTTGGCCAATCATATGTTCCATTTAACAGAGCACAAGATGAGGTTCACAAGTCCTGAAAGTGTATACATTACCTTCTGCATCTGTACTAGTGATCTCCAAACTGTGGAAAATGCTGGAAATGACCGTCCTGGTCAGTAACTTTTCAACCTGAAGCAGTAAAGGGCAATGCAAGAAAATCCTTTTTCCTGTTTTTTGTTCTTTGTTTTTTTTGTGAGGAAGATCAGCCCTGAGCTAACATTCATGCCAATCCTCCTCTTTTTGCTGAGGAAGACCAGCTCTGAGCTAACATCTATTGCCAATCCTCCTCCGTTTTTTCCCCAAAGCCCCAGTAGATAGTTGTATTTCATAGTTGCACATCCTTCTAGTTGCTGTATGTGGTACGCAGCCTCAGCATGGCCGTTCAAGCGGTACGTCAGTGGGCGCCGGGATCCGAACCTGGGCCGCCAGTAGCAGAGCGGGCGCACTTAACTGCTAACCCACGGGGCCGGCTCCCCCTCTTTCCTGTTGTTTTATCATGCAAGATAAAAAACAGCAGTCTTAAATACTCCTTTACAAGGCGGTGGAAGAAGCTGTCTGGGGCGGAGTCTTTCTGCACTCTGTAGGTCATTTGGTGATTATGTGTTGTGAGGCTCTGTAACCAGGCCCCTGTTTCTTTCTCACTGCTTTTTGTATCTGTTGATATACTATTTTGCATAAACCACAGTTGTGGTATGTGGCATAGAAAGCATATATGCATTTATAATTCTCTGTGCAAACTGACTTGTTAGACTAAATGATTCATTGTGTGACTCTCTCAACCTACGCTGCCAAACTGTGATTGTGGGTGATGAGATAAAATATCTACATCTACTAGACTAGAGATTTGTATAGTTTCTCAACATGCATAATAGAGCATTGATTTCCATTATGAAAGGTTGCATTTTGCATGACTGTTGGTCTACAGTTATGTATAAATCAGCTTTCCCTAAGAAATGATCCTTCTTTATGACCAACACAAATTTTAAAATTAATATCTGGAGGCTGCAAGACTGCTTCTTTACCACAATCATTTTTTTAAGCCAGATAAAGAAGTCAGGAATGATTACTAATGTCAGTGTTATGTTCTGTTACGATTAGGATTGCCCTTTTATGCCCCATTGTGTGTTGTGACTGGGGGTGCTGTTTAATGCACACTGATTGTCACTGGTTCACTGTCTAGCCTTGGAAAAAGTGCCAAGTGTTTATATGACCTTTGAGAGATAAGCAGTCAGGTCTTTAAATACAGATTCTTTCTAAAGAGTTTTATTTATTTATTTATTTTTGCTGAAGAAGATTAGCCCTGAGCTAACATCTGTTGCCAGTCTTCCTCTTTTTTTGCTTGAGGAAGTTTAGCCCTGAGCTAACATCTGTGCTAATCCTCCTCTATCTTGTATGTGGGTCACTGCCACAGCATGGCTGATGAGTGAGTGGTGTGGATTCACACCTGGGATCCGAACCCGTGAAGCAGGGCTGCCAAAGTGGAGCACGCCAAACTCAACCACTAGGTCACCAGGCCAGCCCCTCTAACAAGTTTTAATCATGGCATCGGGCTCCTTGCTGCTCTTCTTGCTCTAGCCACCCTCTGTGCCCCTCAGCACCCAGGAATTATTGTTGGACACTCCCCTAAGTGATATATTCCCATCTGCTTTGAGATCTCCCCTGGACCAAAGCAGTCAACTGGTCAACTTGATAAACTATTTCAGAAACACAGATTTGGAGAGAATGATCTACTTTTGTTCCTTAATTGTTAATGACACTGATGTCATTAGAATTCTAAGCCAGGCAGAGTAGGAAGGCTCTAATGGGTTATGAACTCCTTAAAGCCTGTTGAAGAGAACTGTGTTTGGTGTGGCGGCAGCCCTGCTTGTGCCCCTGACCCAACCATGGCTGTCGAGGTCTATCTCTTTACTATAATCTCATCTGCAAAATGGGGTACCTGCCCCACAGCGTACTCTAAAAGATAGTGAGAAGACTTCTGAATTCCTGCTCACAAAGTGAAGCATCTTAAAAGGAAAAAGAACAAAACCGTTCCTATCATCATTATTGATTTTTGTTATATCAGGGATTAAGTGTTCAAAGACCTTCATATGAAAGGTTTACTGTTATTAGGTGGAAGACCAAGTTGTTATTTTAGACAATCGTGAATTATTAAAATATAATTCATGTCATTTGGGGTAATTGATAAAAAATTTGTTCATTATTGCCTTCTGGAAAACATATTTTAACATAAAAATGATTACTTAAGTAATTTTATCTTATATGAAATCCATATTGAGAGTACTCATTATTTTATTTTTTTTCCAGGTGCAACTAATTAATTGTCTCTTGTTAGTGGCTACTTTCAGATACAGTTGCCCAATTGTGCTCTCAAACTCATGCTGAAAAATTGAGTCAGCTTTATATTATTTGGATTACAGTATGTAAAAACCTCTTTATTTTATTCTGCCTATTATGTTCAGAATAAAATTCAGGGTACTTACTATTTTGTCTGCATTTAAAACTTTGGTCAAGTTACCAATCTGTTGTAAATCAGTTGTAATTAGGAAATGTTGGTACATTTACTTAAATTGCAGTTTTCTGATTGGAAGCCATTCCAAGTGTATGAAGTTAATTATAGACTGTTTAAAGTCTATTCTTTTATTATCTTTTTAATTAAAGGAGTATATAATTTAGCTGACATTGAACTTTGTTTCTTCTCTGTGGCATTGATGTTATAAATTTTCCAATGTAAAGTAGACGAAAGAGAAAAAAAAAACTCCTTTAAATCCTTTGTACCTTGGGCCGGCCCAGTGGCACAAGCGGTTAAGTGCTAGCGCTCCTCTGTGGCAGCCCGGGGTTCGCTGGCCCGGATCCCAGGTGCACACCAGCGCACCGCTTGTCAGGCCATGCTGTGGCGGTGTCCCATATAAAGTAGAGGAAGATGGGCACAGATGTTAGCTGAGGGCCAGTCTTCCTCAGCAAAAAAGAGGAGGATTGGCATTGGATGTTAGCTCAGGGCTGGTCTTCCTCACACACACATACAAAATCCTTTGTACCACTTTGCAAATTTTCTGATTTGGTGTGTTTATGTAGAAACATGGGCAAGACTCCATGCAAGGAGAGCCATGGCTGTTGTACTCCTCACCCAATTTGTCCTGAAATCAATCTGCATGAAAGCCTGGTTTTGTGCTGTAAGTGTTGGCTTAACTGTTCAGAAGTCACAGAGTCTAGATGCTGTACCTCCTTCCATAGCTCATTTGCTATTTGACCCCATGCAAGTCAATTAATGGGTTTTGTCCTTTTGTGAGGTATGTATAATAATTATAGGAAACCTTAGCTAGTTCTTTCATACCAGAGCCCAAAGGATGGTTACAGTTGGTGGGGACATTAGTAGCCTCTTGCCTTGGCTTTGCCTCTGCAGAAGTCACGTGTATCAGTCACCAGCGAGACGGTCTCTGATAATTCAGTCCATCCCAACTACTTGAACTAACTTAATTCACCCTACTTCAACTTGTTTCCAGGTTTAACTCAACCTAAGTAAACATCTTTTCAGACCAGAAGCACAATTGATTTACTCATTATGAGAAATGAAACGGCTGAATGGACTAGAATTTGCTGGTAGCCTGTGATTGCATTTTCCCGGTAGGGAAATCTCTTGTGAAACCAAATGTAGAAAAAGGTTGCTTCATTTACATAGAAACAGAACAAAGGAATTGGGTGCATTATGACATTGGTGAGGTCTAGACAGAACCAAGAAAGGCAAGTTGCTGAAGGGGCTTTCTACCAAACCAGCCAGAAACCTTAGAATCATTCTGGGAAGTTTTTAAATAAGTTCAAGGATTCTGATGACCCATCCCACTTTATTCAACTCTTGGGAAAAACTAGAGTTAGGTCAGGCAAAGATTATAACAATTAAGATTTATTAAAGAAGGTTCTGAATTGTACCTAGACTTACTTTTTTTCCAAATATTTTCTTATGAAAATTTCCAAACATAGAGAAAAGTAAAAGGAACTGTGTAATGAGCATCCATATACCCACCACCCAGATTCTACCATTGACATTTGATTGCACTCCCATATGTGTGTCTCTTCATATTTCCATCCATCCATCAGTCACAATCTCTTATTTTTATGCATTTCCAAGTAAGTTGCAGACATTAGTATACTGTTTTTTAAGTTTTTACTTTTAAATTTTTAAAACATTCACAAAAGCCGCTATAATAACATAATGAAGTCCCGTGTACCCCTCACCCAGATCCACCAGTTGTCAACATTTTGCTAGTCTTGTTTTATCTTTCCCTCATCCACACTTTTTTCTTTGAGTAGTTTAAAAGAGACAACATATTTTACTTATAAATACTCACAAATACTTATATCTCTAACATATAAGGATGTAATACATTACCATTTACCAAGATTCTTTACTTTATCTGATACCTATTTCTTGTGAGTTTGTCTTGATTATCTCAAAAAAGTCATTTTACATTTGCTTTGTTTGTATCAGGATCGAAATGCTATCACCTGTAAACTGCTGGTTCAATCCAGATACATGATGATACTCCAGCCCAGTTATTTTGGCAAGACAATGTCATAGGTGGTGCTTGTACTTCGTTTTTTTTTTTTTTTTTGTGAGGAAGATCAGCGCTGAGCTAACATCCGATGCCAGTCCTCCTCTTTTTTTTTTTTTGCTGAGGAAGATTGGCCTTGAGCTAACATCCATGCCCATCTTCCTCTACTTTATACGGGATGCCGCCACAGCATGGCTTGACAAGCGGTGCGTTGGTGCACGCCCGGGATCCGAACCTGCGAACCCCAGGCCACCAAAGCGGAGTGCGTGCACTTAACTACTGCGCCACCAGGCTGCCCCAGTGCTTGTACTTCTTATTACACCCCCCTCAGGCCGCATGTGATGTCTGGTTGTCATGTTGTTAGGAAGACTGGTCTGTGGGTTTGAACATTGATAGACTGATGCTTCAGTATAAAATTTACTGTTATGCATTTTCCACAAAATTATGATCATTTCCTAGATGCATTCATTAATTTGGACTTACAAAATGGTGACTTTTCTAATTTGTTAATTTCTTCTGCATTTATTAGTTGGAAGAACTTTTCCCATCAACTACTTGTTAATTGTGAAATGCATTTTTTGACCACAAAGGCAGGATAAATGCTTGATTCTCTCCCTTTACTTACCAATTTTCAGAATATCAAGTTGTTTCCCTAGCAGCCTCCAAAGGTTTGTTTATTTGTTTATATTTTTAATTTTGGTGAAACACACATGACATAAAATTTACCATCTTAACCATTTTTGAGTGTACAGCTCAGTAGTGTTAAGTACATTCACATTGTTCTGCAACAGATCTCTAGAACTTTTTCGTCTTACAAAACTGAAACTCATATCCATTAAATAGCTCTCCATTTCTCCCTCTCCCAGCACCTAGCATCACCATTCTGCTTTCTGTTTCTGTGAATGTGACTGCTCTAGGTGTCTTATGTAAGTGGAATCATGCAGTCTTTGTCTTTTTGTGACTGGCTTATTGTACTTAGCATAGTGTCCTTAAGATTCATCCATGTTGTAGAATGTGACAGGATTTCCTTCCTTTTTGAGGCTGAATCCAAAGATTTTTTATTATTTTTAAAACTTTTTATTATTTATTTTTTAAATGAACTTGTAGATTTTTATATATTTGCTGTGTTTAAGTCCATTGCACTCATTGTTCTTTTTGGTGCTCAAATTGTCCCGTCCTTGGCCAGCAGGAACCCTTTCAAGATGGCCTCTGAGGCCTTTTGACATGACTCAGTGGTCTTTGATAGCTTCCGTACTTTCTAGTATGACAAGGTTTTCCAGGCTCGTCTTGTACATTTCCTGCCCCAGAACTAGAACAGGGCATTTCCCTAAGGGAACCTGGTTCCTTTTAGTATCTAAATACCGTAGTCTAGGCAGCAATATAGGCTTCCCTTTAACTCTTTCCTAATAATACCTTAATTTTTAAAAAATTTCATAGTAAGTATATAACAGGAATCAACTGTTGTTGAGATGGAAATGTGATCTGTTTCTCTTAACTACACTTAAGAGGAGGGTGACTATCTGTGCAGTGATTTGAAACCATGGCCGCGCATTAGAATCGCTCTGTGAGCCTTAAAAAATCCCAATGGCTGGACCACACCTCAGGCCAATTTTATTAGACTCTGTAGGGGTGGCATTAGGCACCTGGATTTTGCAAACCTCCCCAGGTAGTTCCAGTATGCAGCCAAAGTTGAGAATGCTCATCTAGCAATGAAATCATAACCAAAATAAAATTAAAAAAGAAATACCAAGACTCTGGAAATTCCCTTAGTCCAGAATATATTAGGTTCTAGACTTTTCTGGATGAACTATCTTCTACCAACTTGATTAAGGGGCCTTTGAAAATATGGGAATCTCATAAGTAACCCAATACTACAAATTTCTAATGTGCCTCCTATTTCTGTGTTATAGATCTGAACAAGCGTCAGCCTCAGGCTTATTGAGGGCACAGTTGGGTCAGCACATGGCCACCTTGAAAGAACGTGATAATTCTATCACAGAAGAGGTAGCTAAGAAGTCTGAAGTTTTCCAGTCAAAAACGTGGACCAGAGGACAGGGGTTAGTAATTTTTATTTTTTTTAATAAGTTTCAAGATGTACAAATTATTCATTTAAGGAAATAGTCATGTTCTTAGCAATGGTTAACATATTTGAAAAAAGATTAAATAATAGTGAGGTTTTATGGTTGGTTTTAACTTTCTGCTCTCAGGCCTTTTGCATAGTGTTTTATGTAGGAATCTCAACTCCTTACATAACGTTGATTCAGGTTTTGGAGCTAACCTAATTAAGCATATCTACCACAGCATTTTCCAAGGAACTTAGAAGCCTCTTGTGGCATCCTGGTTTTCTTTCTCCACTCCATCCAGACCCGGGAAACAGAGCCGTCTTCCGTGGCTGACGTGTGGGCTGGGGGCGAGAAGGTCCGAGGGAGTGGAGCCTTGCTGTGCCGGGTCCAGCCTAGGCTAAGGAGTTGGTGTTTATTGAGTAGATTCTGAAAAGCCGGCAGAGCTTTGCGAGCGGGGCTGTAATGAGGTCTCTGCTGCGCCTTGGGGAGTTCTGTCTGCTTGGAGTGGGACTGAGACGGGGAGGAGCGGGCCCTGCTGTGGGCCAGACAAGACAGCGAGGGGCCTGACTCAGGAGCTGGCGCAGAGGGGAGCGTGAGCTGCTGAAGAGACCAGGGAACCCATGGAGCAGACTCCCAAGGAAGGCAGGAGGGGCCTGACTCAGGAGCTGGCGCAGAGGGGAGCGTGAGCTGCTGAAGAGACCAGGGAACCCATGGAGCAGACTCCCAAGGAAGGCAGGAGGGGCCTGACTCAGGAGCTGGCGCAGAGGGGAGCGTGAGCTGCTGAAGAGACCAGGGAACCCATGGAGCAGACTCCCAAGGAAGGCAGGAGGGGCCTGACTCAGGAGCTGGCGCAGAGGGGAGCGTGAGCTGCTGAAGAGACCGGGGAACCCATGGAGCAGACTCCCAAGGAAGGCAGGAGGGGCCTGACTCAGGAGCTGGCGCAGAGGGGAGCGTGAGCTGCTGAAGAGACCAGGGAACCCATGGAGCAGACTCCCAAGGAAGGCAGGAGGGGCTCCAGCCCAGGAGCCAGATTTAGAGCGTTCCCGTCGTGGTCCTCGTCATTCCCTGGAGAAGCCATACACTCAGAGAGATGGCCTTTCCTTTCCTAAATTTAATGTCTTGTGAACGTGTCTAGTTTCATGTATGTTTTCTCATCCTTATATGTAATATAGGGTTTTCTGGCTTTGATGCTTTTTATTTTTATCGTGCGCAAAGTTCGAGGATTCTGCATGTGCCCCTCCCGGAGGCGCGGCTTGCCATCTCTGCACTGAAGTCACACACCTGTGTGGCTGTGCGGTCCAGAGCCTCGGCCATCACCCCTCAAGCCTCTCAGAGCACCTTCAGTCCTTCTCAAGCCCCCCTTTCTTTGCCCCTTTGATTAAAAGAGAGTAGAAGTGCTTTTTTAAGCATTTCAAACGTACAAACATAGAGTGATAAAATGAACCCAGGAATCCCATGCCTACCAGCCCAGACTCACATGTGTCGTTACCATTGCACCCTATTTATCTCAGACCTGCTCCTCATCTTCCTTCTCCTCATCTTCCTACCCCTCCTCCTTTTCCCCCTCCCTCTTGGCTTCTCTCTCTCCCCCTTTCACGCACCTTCCCTCCCTTCTTCTGCTCTTTCTCTCCTCTTCTCCCCTCCTTTTCTCCTTCTCCTCCTCTCCCTCCTCTAACCTCCTTCCTCCCCAATTTCTTTCTCCTGAAATAAATTATTATGGAGATACAGCCCCTGTGCGCTTCTCCTCAAGCCCCTGCCCCTTTTCAGAGGTAATCTTGTGCTATCCTTCCCACACACATTTTCATTTCACTGCACTTCCTGTGACTCAATAAATAACCTATAGTTTTGTTTTGTTTGAGGTATGATACCAGTTGTGTGAATGTTCTTTGAGAAAGAACCATGTTCTTGAGGAAAAACAGAACCTGTGTTTTTTAGATCTGTTCCACACCTATTGATAAATGTAGATCTTTTTTTTTTTTTCTTTCTTTTTTTTTTTAAGTCAGGAAGATTAGCCCTGAGCTAACATCTGTTGCCAATCCTCCTCTTTTTACTGAGGAAGATTGGCCCTGGGCTAACATCCGTGCCCATCTTCCTCTACTTTATATGTAGGATGCCTGCCACAGGATGGCTTGATGCACCTGCCATGCATATGTCCACGCCTGGGATCCCAACTTGTGAACCCTGGGCCGCTGAAGCGGAGCAGGGGAACTTAACCACTCTGCCACTGGGCTGGCCCAATAAATGTAGATCCTAAGAAGGATTTGTTTTCCGGTTTTGTTGTCCATTTTCTCTAGTACCATTTTGTAACAACATTGTATTCCATTCTTGTTCACTCGAGTAGGTCACATCTCAGCCGTGTCAAGGCTGAAATAAGCAGTGGTCCACTGCCCTTTCCTATCTAGTCATCTTCTTTTAAAAAGGTGTTGTTTATATTAGAAAACATATTCCCAGTTCCAGACAACCAATCCACTCATAATTTTTCAAATAATAACTCCATTATTTTTTTTTTAAAGGATCTCTCAGTGTTGCTTGGTTTTTTGTTTTTTTTTTTAATTTTATTTATTTATTTTTTCCCCCAAAGCCCCAGTAGATAGTTGTGTCATAGTTGCATATCCTTCTAGTTGCTGTATGTGGGACGCGGCCTCAGCATGGCCGGAGAAGCCGTGCGTCGGTGCGCGCCCGGGATCTGAACCCGGGCCGCCAGCAGCGGAGCGTGCGCACCCAACCGCCAAGCCACGGGGCCGGCCCAATAACTCCATTATTAATGAGAAGGGGCTGCCCAATTAATAACTTATGAATCAAGTGCTATTCTGCCTCCCCTCGTAGGTTTTTTGTTCCCTTTTAAATCATCCTGATCTCATCTTAGTGACAATCATAAAAATTACCAATAAATTAATCACAAAATCTGTCCTTAAAAATCGAAGTAAGCAGGCAGTTTCTGAAACGGTTAGGTTGTGACTGAAGAAATGCACAGCCGTAAAGAACAATGTTACCAAAATGACGTGGGCAGGGCAAGCCTTGCGAACTTTAGAACAAAATGCTTTTGTGAGTTCTAGGACTGCTTTGATTTACATGTCATGCTTTTACTATTAGCAAAATCAAGTATCTTTGGTTGTTTCCCTGTATTGAAACAATATACACCTTTAGTAAATAGCATGAGTTACATATTTCTCTGTAGATAAAAATCTTAAAAATAAGAGATTTTCAAAATTTAAGAAAGTTCTACTAAAAATTACTTGGCTAAGAGTCTAATGCAGCTCAGAAATATTTACTTTGATCTCTTGGGTAAATGGCTAATTAAACAGTCACGTGTAAATGATGTTTACCTGTGGGTCCCCTTGCTGTCAGCTAGAGTCAGTCCTGTCTCTTGAGTAAATACATCATTAAAGCCGCTGAAACTCAGATTATGTCCCCTTGAGACCAGATAAGATCCACAGCATCCGCATACCCTATTAGGCAATTACATAATTGAGCTGCAGGCTTTTAAATCAGAAAAATTTATAATTACTTTATGTGGAAAAAAAAATGAGTTGGGTGCTTCATTAAAACACAAAGTGCCTTAATACTCCTTCTCTCCTAAGTAATGTCTGTTTCCACCGAGGAGAACTTCTCCAGGGAAAGCAGAGTGGCTTACTGGTGGCACTCATAGAGTGCCCCCACCACACATACCAGAAAGACACATGACTAGTCACAGAAATACCTTCATCTCTCCCTAAGGATCGACTGTTCTCTTGGTCTTCTCTCTTGAATACTCATTTGCTGGCTCATATGAATACTTTCCCCTTTCTTTTAATTGCTGCACAGATAAAATCCCCTTCCTATAACTTAGACATACCTTAGGTGATGATGCTTGCATTTCTCTTTAAACATTGAAAAATTACTTCTGGTGTGCAAGAGGAAGGTTCTTGAGGAAAAAGTCAGTTAAATCTGTGTATTAGGGGAAATTGTCATCTGCTGTCTACATCCGTGGTTTTTAATTCTCCTGCTTTTCTGTCTCTGCATTAACAGCACTGATTTACATACAGAAGGAAATGTAATTTTATTAAATGCTTTCACATTCGCTTTCTGTTTGTATTTGTACCATCCATCGCAGAAATCAGATTCCTTTGGAGCTAGCATGTGTTTTTCTTAAAAAACTAGCAGGAAAAAAAGAAAACCAAACTTGGAATATTAAGGTAAACAAAAAGGAGAAAATAAAATTGCCCGTTGACGTTGTGGTGCATGGTTTTTAATATTTAATATATTGGCAAACATGGGTTGTACTGTTTGTGTCCATAGCCTCTTTTTTTCCCACTTGTCACAAGTGAACTTCCTTTCATACCATCACATGTTCTTCTACATCATTTCCAACAGCTGTGCAGAGACCCCTGTGTGGCTATTCCACTGTCCCTTTAACCAGCCTCTTGTTCAACATTTAAGTTGTTTTTAATTTTTCCTGTAGTAAAAAAATTTCAAAGAACATCTGAGCAATTCAGTTTGTACAAATATCCATGCTATTTCCTTAGAATGAATTCCTAGATGTAGAGTTGTTAGGTCGAAGGGAATGCGTGTCTTTCAGCCTTTTGCTCTGCACTGCCAGATCTCACTCTGGAGGGGTCATCAAAGTCACAAGGAATGGAGGAAAATATATATATATATAATCTGAGCTCTTTATGAAACTGGGTGCTATAAACCTTTTTTTTTTTTGAGCACCAAATTGAGAAGTGCAAATGACATCCAATTTTTTTGTTCATTTGACCTTTATATTTACCATTGAGGTCAAACTTTTCCCCTACCTATTTGTGAGCCCTTTGTGGTTCTTCTTTTATAATTTGCCAGTTCGTGTCCTTTGCTCATTTTTCTATTAGGTTAGTAATGTTTTTCTTGTTGACTTGTAAGAATTGTTTTTATATAAATTCGTACAATTTGTTGCAATATTTTGAGCAGTTTGATTTTTGCCTTTCATTTTTCTTAATGATATTTTGGACACAAAGTCTTTTCCGTTATTATCTTCATCTGTCTATTTATGCATTTGAATATCACAGTTAAGTTTCTGGATATAAATTAAGAGGCAGCCTAGATGACTCTTGGGGTTCTAGACCTAGCAGGAACCGTAACTGACCTTTGAGAAAAATTCTGGTAGAATTGAGCCAGTAATTCTAAGTGTCCTGCTAAGTGTAAATCATAGGACGATTTGCCTTTCTAAGATGTCAAATATGACCATCAGTCATTCTACAAATAGTGTGTGCCTTGGCATTGAATTTCTAAGCCTTTTCTCCTGGCTCCTGGGAAGGCAGAAAAGTGAGGAACTAGTTTGTTCTATTGACTTAGGCTCCAGACTGCTGAGAACAGTGAGACAGTCCCCAGTCTCCCTCCTGGGCTCCAAATGTATGAAATCAAAGAGAGCCTTTATTAGCTAACAGATAAGTTGAGACCCAAGCATAGTCTATTCATAAGCACCATCAGGAGGCCCATGGTAAAAGTGTTGTCTGGTGGCATTTTTCAGATAGCTCCAATTTGCAGAGCCCATTCAGTCCCAGCATGAGCTGTGTAAAGCAGCTTGTTCCCTCTTCTCTGGGCTTTTGTTTCTTTGTAGGTATGGGTTAGTGTTGTCAGTTTCAGACTGCAAGCTCCTTCAAATTGGGGGCTTCCTTAGAAATATGCCTGGCTAAAACATCTGCAAACAGTACATCCTGAGAATGTATTACAGATGTTTTTCCTGACTCTGCAGAAGTTGTTTTTGACTAGAAACCTCTAACCATTCCTTGTCTGAGATTGACTTTTGTTTCTGTCCCTGCTTATCATTATTACCTGCTTATTAGGGATTTATATTGTGGGTTCCCTTATGAATGACCCATTGGGCAGATCTGCTGCTCTCTTTCTTGGCTCTGTGGTCCAGTAAAGTGAAGCCAACCATTCTCATGTAATTTGACCATCCATCAAAATCCTTATAAAATAAAAGACTCATCTTTGAGAAATTATCTCTAGGATTATCTTAAAAGATGAGTCCTTTTATAAACATCTCTATCAAAAAAGTAAGAGAAATCCTAGAGATAAGAGTATTGAGTAGTGAAGATAAATGGGATAAAATATATGAAATAAGTGAAAACCTGCAGTATGCCCACTACTTTATTTACCTCACCATGGTAAAAAAAAAAAAAAGAGGGCAGAGTGTAGAACTAGTAGCAGTGGTGGTATTCTTATCAAGTATACAAGGACTTATTAGAAAGACATTTGCAGGATTATTATAGCATTTTATTGTGTTCTTTTGAAACCCAGTTGGAACCCAGCTAAAGCAAAAGAGGGTCTTAATATGAAAGAGGTGCACAAAACAGTGAGATAAATTGTGTGTCATCATTGAGGGCCCAGTTACAAGTAATCTGAGTCATTGACAATCCAAAACAGTTTCCATTATCTGCAAATTCTACAGTAAAAAGTGTAGAAAGTCCTTTAACAATTTTATTCTTAAAATATGTGTTAAAACAGTGGCTCTTACGAAGTCATGCCAAGAAATTATTAGTTACAGCTATTGCATAAGGTAATACGACGAAGAAATACATATTTGAGGCTCTCTCAGAATGTTTGAATTATTTTAGGAAAAGAAAATTATAACTTTCACTTCAGAATTTGGGTCAGTTCTTTTTGTTCATATTCTAAAATGCTTTTCATAGATCCAGGATGATTGGGCACACAGAATAGGAGCTTATCTCTCTGTGGAAGCAGACAGACTAGAGCAGGAGAGGTGGAGGTCTGGAAATGAGACAGGCCACAGTGGTCCAGCTTGCGCACTGACAGTTGAGAGATGGCAGGTCAAGGAGGTGACACTATTCTTCACACCTGTCTTCCTGGACAGATTCTGGAAGCAGGTGCAGTACAGTGGTCCATGTAGGCAGCTGGGATTGAGGCATTATGGCAGCCAGTGATGGGAACCAGCCCTGGCCTGAGCTTCGAGGGCAGGACTCTACACCTGAACCCCAGTATGCAGAAACAGGGATACAATGCAGGTCATCCCAACAGAGAATTGTCACAACTCGAGTAAAATTCAGGGACTACTTTATGTAAATAGAGGAAGAGCTCCTGGTTACTAGAACTGGACCACAGACAGGTGCTGGCTACAAGGCTAACTTGACACCAAGTCCTTCGGCCGAGGAGACTAGAATTCCTTAAATCCCCTAAAATCAGCTGCTCCGGCCCCTAGGATAGGCCGTGGATCCAGGTGGCCAGCTGGTCCAGGGGAGGGCAGAGGGCAGGAGCCTTGCAGGGATATCAAGGCCGATGGCAGTGGCCTTGTATGTTCAAAGCCAAACTTACAAGGCAAGATCTTCCATATTCTGCCTCTGTGATTCTTCCTGTCAGGGCATCTTCATGAGAAGAGATGATTATCTTCCCCCTTGTTCACTAGAGAATTCTGTTGTTACCCCTTCGCTCTCAAACTAAAGATGACCTATGAGGCTTTGTCCAGTTTTGCTCTTCATATTAACTTGTAGAGTCTCGTGTCCATTCTACAGGTTGAGTTGGACATTTCCTTGTATTTACTACTGTTGCCAGAGACCAGGGAAAGGTCAGCACCACCACCGAGATTTCCTCTCCCAGCAGCCTGGGCAAATCACCACTTCCAAGTAGGAAATGAGAGAGAAACACACTCTGGCAGCGGGACAATGTCATCATTGGTTGTTTAACTCTTGTTACCAGTATAGTTTTATTTCTTGGGGGAAGAGTGTTGACCTAGAAATTAAGAGACATGGGTATTTACCTGTCCTGTTAATTTTTACTTTTTCTCTGCCTCTCAAGTTGGCTGTGATAAAATCTGTGCCCACCTCCCTGCCCAGGACACATGAGGCGATATGGGTAAGACAATTTGGTGCCCTTTGAAAACAGATAGGCAGTGTGGCTAGTAAGTTTCCTGAGCTCCCCAGCAGACTTAGCAGCAAAGTGCAGAGTGTGTTTATCCTTGATTGACAATTATGCTTTAAAATAAGGGCAATTCTCTTTTTGCTTAGTGTCTCCTTCTCAGCCACCAAGGTTTTCTACAGTCTTCTCATTTGAGGGAAGTTCAGGGGTCATTTCTGGAAGGATGGGGATACTGCAAGGTCACATTTTTCCACATCTCTTTCTCAATCCAAACCAACAGCATTCATGCAATGAGAGAGTCGATCTTGGATAAACCAGCCCAGGTTCACAAGAGTGGTCACATTTCACATACGTACTTCACAAGCAGAACACTTCAGCATGACATAAGATTCAGGCCACAAAAAAATGTATTATTACAAGTGTAAGTTGTTGTAAAGAATTAAATTATGCTGCAAAATAATCAGATGTTATTTTATCTTGAAGACATTTTAATTTCAATTAAATGTCAGGAAGCAAATTAAATCCAAAGTAAAGCTTAACCTAAAATTATGTCTGAAGGCTGGGTCTTTGAGACCAACGGGAATGTGGCTAGAGTTTATTTTTATTTCTTTTAAACACTGTAGGCAGCAGCGTTATTGAAAAAAGCCCCTACAGAAGAGTGTGACGATAGTTCGGCCGTTCACAGTAATGAATCATCTTGCAGCTTGCCATCTATTCTGAATGACAGTAGTGGAATAAAGGAAGCGAAACCCACTCTATGGCTCAACAGTGTTCTTACAAGGGAACAAGGTAACTGTTGTTAAAGGGTCTGTCCACAGCAAAAACGCATTCAGAGTCAACGCAAACACCCTTTCTCAAGGTGTACCTATAAAAAAGCAGACTCAAGAACACTTCTAATTTTAATATGTATAATATGTTATTTGTTTTATACCACCTTCCAATAAATATATGTTTTCATTCAGTCTAACAGGAATAGGAAACCTAATTGTAGATCTGCTGTCCTGCTGAATTTCCAATAAAATAAGTTTTTATAAATTGAAATCTTAACAGGACTAAGCACTTGGCAGTAGATAATTATTATCATCCCACAAAGATGAAGATGATTCTATGAAAATGAGTCCATCAAGTACTTCACATAGAGTACTGTGAAGTTTTTGATATCACTTAATAGAATTTACTCATAATTGGTAAACATTCTTTTTAATTATAATAGAACCTTTTATAAGTTTAAACAGATGATTAAGAATCAGAGTTTATGCCCCCCAAAACTTAATAACCAATTTTTAGTATCCAGAAATTGTGATTATTATTTTTTTTTAAAGATTTTATTTATTTATTTTTCCCCCCAAAGCCCCAGTAGATAGTTGTCTGTCATAGCTGCACATCCTTCTAGTTGCTGTATGTGGGACGCGGCCTCAGCATGGCTGGAGAAGCGGTACGTCGGTGCGCGCCCAGAATCCGAACCCGGGCCGCCAGCAGCGGAGCGCGCGCACTTAACCGCTAAGCCACGGGGCCGGCCCGAAAATTGTGATTATTTTAACGTTATTGTTAAGACATGCCAATAAACCGCTATAATGTATTCCCAAGAGAGCTATGAGTTGCTCAGGATATATTCAGAAGCTGATACACATGCACAGGATTTGAGGCTCGCTTGTTTTAAGCCCCAGTCAAATTTGATAGATGTCAGGCTAAATCATTTTGCATGAAAGCAACATAGAGATACCTTAGTTTTAGAAGAGGTTTCTTTTTAGGAACAGTACTATTTCAGACAAGAAATAAACTAAGCAAAGAAAGGAGGTGGGGAAGCAGTGAAAATAAAAGGAATGGCAGTTAAGAAAAAAAAAAAAGCAAAGGCCTATTCCGTAAATATAACCTTGAAATACACTTTTATTATCTTGTGTTTGATTTTTAGACGTTTCAAGTGGCTGCGGAGACGAGAGCAAGGAAGAGAGCATGGCAGCAAAGATTCCAATCACAGGTAAAGTTATGGTTGCCTAAGAGTTTCAAACACAGGATTCAACCTTGTTTTATAATCAGAACATTCTAGGTTAGTGGTGTGTGGACTCTGCTAAGAGCAAGTATATTCAACTACTACGTGCTGGAGGGGACGATTAATTGTAAGAGCATGATGTGTGCGCTTACATTAGCAGAAACTGAGGTGGAAAATAAGCATGCCTATTGAATTCTTCATGATCATGTTACACAGTTACACGTGTGAGCACCCCATCACATAGCCTTTCAGCACCTGCGTCTGTGTGACAACGTCAGTCTCCGTGGGGAACACCAGTCATTGTGTGGCCAACTACAGCTGTTTCTGATTTTACTCTTTTCTTTCCTGTGATAATTGAATGTGTCTCATTAAAATAAGAGCAGGAAAAAAAAAAAATGCCAGACAAGAAGCTTGCTTGTGCCTCAGTTACAAAGCCCATGTGATAATTTAAAAATTTTAGCAGTAACGTTTCATCAAGACCTATTAAGATTTCTGCACATGTATTACGCTTGTTTAGCTGGAATCTGAATATCATTACATTTTTAGTTTTAGAATATCAACAGCAGCAATGAGTATTCTGAACAGAGTTCTATTTGTCATACGTCTAAATTTACTAGGATCTTATTTTGTAAAGTGGTACACTACTTCATTATAAATTCAAAGGTCTGACTTTAAATATTTATACAAGTAACCACACCACTGCACTGCGGTACTGAGGCATGCATCTGCATATGTGGTCGTTTTGTTGTTTATAAGCGGAAAAGAATAGTTTTCTTTTATGACAATACAATTCATAGCCTGATGATTAATTTTTTAAACTCATGTTTCTGTGATGAACTCTGGTTTTGAAAAAAGAGTTTATAATAGAGCAATTATTGTATATATTCTGCATCAGATAATATTTCATTCCGAAATACAGAGGTTTTCTTTTCTTTTAAACATTTTCCCAGTGATATGTTTATTGCATTTTTATTCTTCATTTTGAGAAAACTCTGGTAGCGTTCCCTCTTTATTTTTTTGTTAGTAGAAGTGTAGATGATCCCAAATTGCAGATAATCAAGAAGTCATTTGGAGACTTTTCTCTTGCATTTATCTTTGAATGCAGAAGTATCTAATGACCTCTGAATTTATTTCAGTTAAAATTATAAAGACTTATTGGAGAGAAACCAGGAAGTGATCTCGTTGCCCATTCTTGCTTCTCTTTTCAGTATTCTTTCCAGTCATTCCCTGCTGTGAGCAGATGACTGTCCTCAAAATTAGTGCAAACGTTATTTTCTCATAGACTTTCTTTATAAGAGAAGAGATAGTTAAGTACTGGAGTTTCAAATCTTTCTTTTTTTCTTGTAGAAAGAGGTGTGATGTGCCTAGAAATAATAAGGGCTATTTACCATTAAGATTTTTAAAGAAATTTTAATTCCAACAACCTACCGTCAGTCAATTAATAGTTGGCAGTTTTAAAAAAATGCTTTGTGGGGCCAGCCCGGTGGCGTAGTGGTTAAGTTTGCACGCTCTGCTTTGGCGGCCCGGGGTTCATGGGTTCAGATCCTGGGCGCGGACCTACACCCTGCTCATCAAGCCATGCTATGGAGGCATCCTACATACAAAATAGAGGAAGATTGAGAAAGATGTTAGCTCAGAGACAATCTTCCTCAAACAAAAAGAGGAAGATTGGCAACAGATGTTAGCTCAGGGCCAATCTTCCTCACCAAAAAAAAAAAAAAAGAAATAAAGAAAAAAATCCTTTGTGCCTGTTGCATGCCAAAGTTTTAGACATATAAAATAACTTGGGAGATATAAAAATAAACTTTCAAAGCCATTTACTTTGAGCATTTCCATTCTGTCCTCGCCACCATACTCTCTTTCTTCTTTGCTCCCCACCCGCTGGACTTCCCATGAAATTAATGTTTGAGGGCCTCATGTGCCTTGACTCTTTAATGCTGTTGTCATGTCTGTGATTGAAACTACTTTGCTCTCTAAGTTCTTTTTTCCCCAGTTTTTTAAATTGAGATATAATTAACATATAACATTGTAATAGTTTAATCTCTAAGTTCTTGACCATTATCTCTTTATTAAATTTTTGTGTCTTTGGCATAATTATTGGAGATTTGGCCTTGGTAGAGTAAAGCAGGTATATAGTTTGATTTAAGATAGAGTCTGGGGCCAGCCCAGTGGCGCAAGTGGTTAAGTACGCGCGCTCCACTGTGGCAGCCCAGGGTTCTCAGGCTCAGATACCGGGAGTGTACCGACGCACTGCTTGTCAAGCCATGCTGTGGCAGCATCCCATATAAAGTAGAGGAAGATGGGCATGGATGTTAGCTCAGGGCCAATCTTCCTCAGCAAAAAAAAGAGGAGGATTGGCATGGGATGTTAGCTCAGGGCTGAGCTTCCTCACAAAGAAAAAAAAAAAGATAGACTCTGCCTCCCCCTTTATAATAGTTTTATTGAGACTTTCCTGTTTTATGGGCTGCATTCCTTCTAGAATATTCCAAAGAAAAGGAATATTCCAGAGGCTGTTCTCAGGGTTGAGGGGATGTTGCAATTGAGCCTGGGCTTTGGCATCAGCCGTCAGTGTCAGCATTTTACTCCCTGCTCTATTTCTCCACCTCCCTGAGCCTCTGTACTGGGAAAGCAGACATACCACCTGGCAAGATGGTCTTAAAGTTTACATGAGATCGTGTGTGTGCAAGTGCCAGGCGTGTACTACACACTCAATACATGTAAGCTGCGATTTATAATAATAATATTCATGTGAATGTTAGTAGTAGTATTGATCTTCTGCACTGGCCCCACAGTCCCCAGTTTTTCAAACCAATGCCATCTAGTTAAAAGGAATCTCACAAAGCAAACTCAAAGAGGAAAAGAAGCAGGGGGCTGGGAGTACAGTGCCACAGAAAGCATAATCCTGAGACGAGTCTTGGAAAGGCATCTGAACACCACCTCCTGAATTGCGGTAGCCACTTGGGACCAAGACTCGCCCAAGCCCTGTGCTGCCATAATTCCTCCTAGACAGTGCTTCCCAGTGGTACCGCTAAATTAGTTTCTGCAAGAAATTTCCACTTAAGAACTCAATTGATGATTTGAATCCAGAAGGATATTTACCCCATCAAAAAGGAATCTTGAGGAGAGTTGCATGATATTTTTGGAACTTCTAATTAGTCCCGTGGAGAAACCCTTAGAGAAGAATCACAACAACGTGGTGCAGTGGCTCCTGGGGCTCTCACTGGTCAAGGCCCAGCATCTCTGCCTGTGAGTGCCTGTGTGCCATAACTCTTACAGGCTCACAGGTGAGGGCGTTGCAGGGCACACGGTTCCCAGGCGACAGTCCTCCCCTGCTGTGCCGCCTCACCGTGTGGATGGGCGGATGCAGCATTTCCCCAAGCGTGTTCTGTGCCGGCTCCACCCCGAAAATGCTTCAGGGAATACACATTCTCTGACCAAATCCCGCATAATCGCGCTCTCCCTCTGCAACATGCACAGTGCAGGGAGCACGTTGAAAACTTTTAGACTTTCAGTAAATGACCCATTTAAAGGTGTGAACTTAAAGTTTCAAATAATTATCTTCTATTTGAAAATGGAATCCTTCCTATGAACAGCCAACAGAATTAATATTCTGTGGAACATGTTTTGGGAAATATACACAGATATACACAGAATGTTTTTTAAAACCTTGAGTCTAATGAGGGCACCAGTATTCTTAATACCCTAAAATTATCGTCAACGTTTTCCCATGAGTCCTTTTTGTGGGAATCTCCCTTGTGGATGAGATTGCTTTATAATGAAGCTTTGGCTACTTTAGTGTAACTAAACCCAGTTGATGTTATGATTGAAAGTTACTTGTTAAAGCTGCTTCCTGAATTGACGAATTGACGACCAGCATGTTCCAGTAGTGAGTTTGGACAGTCCAGAAGTGCTCTTCTTTAGTGTGGGTCCTTCTGCGTGACTATTTGCTTTACAGCCGTCTCAGAGGAGATGTAGTAGAGAAAGACACCGAAGTGAACCCAGGCAGGCACCAGGAGTTTGGGCAGAATGGAGGGGAAGCTCTGAATGATGAGGGCCCTGGGGAAGTTTAACCTGAGAAGGGTACAAAAGCTATCTTTAAATATTTGCGAGGCCTCCACGTACAAGACAGAACGTTGATCAAGCGTAATTTTAGAGTCTCTCAGGGGGCTCTGTGTGTGAGTGGTGCAGGGAAGGAATTCACAGCTCAGTAATGGAAGAACTTTCTAGCTCTTCTTTGAGGCAAAACCAAGCTGAGTGTCTTCCAGGTATAAGATTCTGTGCTGGGTGCTTGAACCATGGCAGGAACCTACTCTCTAGAGGGACACTGTGGAAGGAATTCTTGTTTCTGGAACTGACGTTCCTTCTAATGCTAAGAGACTGTGATTCTCATTCCATATGAAAGAAGTCAAATGTGCCAATATTCTCATTTCTTTATTTCCCTTTCTTATTTGCTTATCACTTCCAAACATAGGTCTCCTTGGCAGAGGGGCTCATCCTTAAAGAGTTTGCTGTCACTCTGAAGGCATCTGCTTTGTTAATCATTTGCAGAGTGTTGGTTTCATAAGTTGAGCTCCTGCAATCTGTGCTAAGATTTACATAGAAACCCTCCCGTACACAGACCCACACACACAACCAGAATAAATATTCCCACAGCCTGTATGATCTGTTGTTGTTAACACAATCTACCCCTTTCATTAGTCTGGTTGTTCACAGTGAAGAATTAAGGTAGAAATCAAAGAATAATTTTGATATCTATGAATGTGTGGTTTTCTCCCTATAATAGATAGTATATCATTTGCATGTATATTACACCTTTACTTTGGCTAAGTCCTGGGAATAAGACTGGGTCCTTGCCCCTCCTAAGTCTTCATCATCTCTGATCCTCACAACAGTCCTGTGGGGTAAACATTAGGGACCCATTCTACAGTCAGTCCAACAGAAACTTAGGAAGGTTGAGTCCTGCTCAAGGCCATATAGCTAGTGTGTTGGATCTTGAATCGAACTCAAACTTCAAGATTTAATCCCTGAACTCCTTCTGTTCCACCAGCCTGCTGCTTTCGTTTTACAAGAGAGGCGACTGCATCAAGGTGTCTGGATTAATTAAACATCAGTGTATATCATCACAAAAGATGAGCTCCACAAGGATGCTTTGCGAGTGATGATGAGCGAAGCTATACCTTTCCTTTCTCTCGTGTTAGGCCTAGAGAGGTGGGCACTTGCAAGGATTTCCGAGTATGGATTTTGCCAGGAGGTGTGTGTGCCCTTTATACAGTGGGGCGAGCCTGAGTACACGTGCAGGACTAGAATACTCAGGTCAGTGCTTCCCTGGAACACTTAGACCAGGATTAAAGCCATGCTTATCTAGATTATGAGGGAAAATCTCATCTGAACTACTTATACCCCCAAGTGAAATTTCCCACGTTGGCAATTTTATTTGTATTCATACTGAATTTACCTCTGAGAGTGAAGTGAGTTTTAGTTTTAGCAAGTGACACAGGTTATGCTAAATGTCATAGAAACCCGTCACCTGACACGGTATCTGGCACACAACACAGTGGGCACTCAGTTTGTCAAACGAATGAATAAAAACGAGTTGGAATCCAAAGATTAAGGAGTTTCCTTAAATGCTTGTTGATTCAGGCCAGAACGCTGTCTCTTTCACTCAGTCACTCTACCAATACTTTCCCCACCCCACGTGCCCATCCTGGCAAAACTCATCTCCTTAAGCTCCGTGTGAAAAGGGCTCTCAGCTTTTATCTGAAGAGGATTAAGCCTCTAAGAATGTCCATTCAGCCTCTCATTCTTTTGACTCCTATTCTCTCGGTCAAGCTGTGTTGAAAGTGGTTGCCTGACAGTGCCGTTTCTCACTGATATTCTTTGGCAAGCTGAAATATTCAATGTCATACTAAGGTATGTCCATTTAGAAGCTGTGAGGGAGGTCAGCCACTTGGGGTTCTGGGCAGTGCTTCTCAAAACGTTATTGCTTGAGTTTTACATCAAATTGGAAAAGGCTGGGAACATACAATAGCCAGGTTGTCATTGGTGACTGGATTTACCCTGGGAGAGAAGACTGTGGTGACAACGTTGGACGCCAGAGTACAGTGGCGTAACACTCCACTAAGGAGACTTTACTAAGAATGTGTCTCACCTGTCCTGTCCCAGAAATGCACGAGGATCAGGAAAGACGTGTTACCTGCCAAGCCTGGGAGCCCCAACTCGTGCAAAACCAGGGGAACCATCTCATGCTGCTGGATTGTCCATTGCAGTCCCTGTGGCCCTGTCTCTGTGGTAGATGTCAGGCTGCTGGGGCTTCCCCTTTGCTGCTACAGCAAAGCGTCTTCACTCATGACATTACAGGGCGGTGGTGTTTGTTTAACATGGTCAGTAAAGAATGAAAGGCACCTTTCTGAAGAGTGTTTTCGATTGGTTGCTCCTGCATTCAAGGAAATTAATTCATAAATGCCTAGAGAAATTCTCCTTGGTCGTTGACAGTAGAATCCTGGGTGGATACCTATGCCCCAGCCACACCCTTGACCAGTTACATCAGAACCTCTAGGGGTGGGGCTCAGGCATCAGTCTTTTATAACACCCCCAGGTGACTCCCCAGGTTTGAGAACCATGGAGCAGGGGGTCTCAAAGCTGAAAGAGCCTTTGTAGGTCATGTTGTGAAACACCTTCATTTTATGCAAGAGACTCAAGTGGGGAGAGAAGAGGTTGGGCTTCAGATACTTTAATAAAATCGAGGATCACGAAGTGTATTATTTTCCTAGGGCTATTGTAACAAAGTACCACAAACTTAAAACAACAGAAATGTATTCTCTCCCAGTTCTGGATGCCAGAAGTCTAAACCAAAGGCCAGCAGTGCCGTGCTCCTGAAGGCTCTAGGGGAGAAGGCTTCCTTGCCTGTTGCAGCTTCTGGTGGCTCTCAGTTTGTGACAGCTTGACTTCAGTCTCTGCCTCCATCAGCACATCACCTTCTTTTCTGTCTCTGTGTCCACTCTTCCTGTCAGGATGCCTGTCATTGGATTTAGGGCCCACCACAAATCTAGGATGATTTCATCTTGAGATCCTTAACTAATTACATCTGCAAAGAACCTATTTCCAAATAAGGTCACATTCTGAGGTTCTGGGTGGACATGAATTTTAGGGGAGACATCATTCAACCCACTGTAGGGGGTGAAGAGAGATTTCTTCATATTTTACATTTCTAACATCTAGTTCATCTTATACATTGATTATTCCTGACCCTACTATAATGCTAATGATAATATTATTGTCTTTATTTCTGATTCTTCTCATTATATAAATCATTGAATGCAAATTGCTAAAAATATTGTTTTTAAAAATATTTAATTATGCCAATAAAATATAGCTTCCTGATCAAGATTACTCAATCTTTGAAAAGTTCAAGATTGCATGACTTGGAGAGTTAAAAATTCCCCTCCCATGGCTGAACAATGTTAAGTGGCAGGCACTATGGTTATAAATTTACATATGAAGTAATACCAGCGGAACTGTTCAGTTCAGTTTTGGAACATTCGTTAAAGTTCAGTTACAAGCCTGACATTTATTTTCAAGTGTAATTGTTGAATTACTCCGTAGAAATTAAGAATGTGATGTAAATTTTTTTTTTTAACTGAGGAAGATTCACCCTGAGCTAACATCTGTTGCCAATCTTCCTCTTGTTTTGCTTGAGGAAGGCTAGCCCTAGGCTAACATCTGTGCCAGTCTTCCTCTATTTTGTATGTGGGTCGCCGCCACAGCATGGCTGACAAGTTGTATAGGTTGGTACCCAGGATCCGAGCCTGCGAACCCAGGCTGCCGAAGCGGAGCATGCCGAACTTAACCACTATGCCATAGGGCTGGCCCCTAAATATTTATTTTCTGAAGCAGCTTCAGGCAACTCATGTGAAGTAGGAGTTTCTCTTCTCTGTACATCAGCAGTCTCTGAGAGCACAGAGAAACCTTGGCAATAGATTTACAGGCCCACAACACTGGGGGAGTGGAGTTTATTGCAGAAAGTCTGGACATGAAAAGTGATTCTCGTCATGGATCCAACCTATGTATTTCAGGTTCACATTGACTTATGGCCTTTGAAAAAAATCCTAAATATAGATGAGTTTTCTGTATTTTCAGAATTGTGAAGGCACCCATATCCTAATATTTTCTTGTTTTCATTTGAGCAGATTACTAGACAAATGACTTCTGGATTTTCAGTGATAATATTTATCTTTAGAATTAATTTTAGAAATATATGTCACAATTTTTATTTTATTTTACAAAAATGACTATGTTTGCTGCATCAGCAACACATCTAGTAACAGTGTGGAAAAAAATTTGCATGGGTGTAGAAATATGTGAAAAGTAACAGCACTGGGAAACTCAGTGGACAGAAAATACTTTTCAAATTTAATTTTTAAATTTCTACATACTTCCTATAGGAATAGTAATTCCCCTTCCTTACTCAAAGATGCCCAGTTCTTTGTTGGTTCAAGGTTGTTTTTCTATTTGTAGTGATGGTATTGTTTGCATCTCCCTTTGTTACTCCTTTTCCGGGCCCAACTTTTCTTTCTTTCATTAGGGATTTCTGCGCAAGCCAGAGGCAGATTCTCTGCCTGGAGACACCCCTAGAGGCTGGTGAACCCTGCCTCTCTCTGGTTCTTGTAATGAGTTGTTAAAAGCACTTTTTCATCAAATATTTTCTTTTTCTTTTTCTTTCTAGATTTAGAAATATTTTAGCAGGTGTACATTTGCATATAAAAGAGAATAAAAGATAAGAAGTTGAGGCTTTTTCTTTCTTCCCTCCTCAACATCATCTCTCTCCTATCTCCCTTTATTCAGCATGTTTTCGCTTTCCTTCTCTGGCTGTTTCCATTTTCTAGACACGAAATGCATATCCAAAAAAAAAAAAAAAACAATCTCAGTGATTCTTCACCACTTTGTAGGAAGATAGATGATTGGGTTTGGCTGGCTTATGTAACAAAGTAGGGAAAAACATATTTATCTCTTTGTGTCATCAGTCTGGAATTAATAGCCAAGGATGGATTTTAACCCCCGGACTCCTTTATTTTATGTTTTAAATTGCAATATTTTCTACTTTTTAAATTAAATCTTGACACAGATTTGAGTGTATAATAGATGCTTGACTGAGAGATCCAGAACTGAAAGCTTGAGCATGCAGATATATTTGTTTCTGTGTGTACCAGAACATTCTAATTGACAATAATTGTATTCTTTAGAAATATTTGTTTTATCTAATTATACGCACTTCTCAATAATTTTCTGAGAGTTTGACATGACTAATGAGCGGAAACGTTTCTCTGGAGTTCTCAGTCACAGGCTGGAAAGTAAAGCCTTAAGGGGCTACCTAGTCCTCGAATTTGCAGACTTAGGGTTTACTTGCAGTTGAGAAGACTCAAGTCTTTTCTCCTTGGAACTGGAGGAACTCGGCCCCCACTTGTCTATAGCAGGCTGATTTGAACTCTAGACTTGTTACTTTTGCTCTTTTGTTCGTTCATTCATTTCGTAACTATAAATCTGCAGGGCAATACAGTGCAGCTTTGAACTGCTTGATTCTTCACTATCCTTCTTCCTTCTAGGAGAGCCTGGGCCTGAGTTACCAGAAACTTCATGCCCGTAGCTTTGCCTACTTGACTTATGAAGTTGGCGTCCTGGCCAAGACCTCTAGGCTTTTCCAGGAGGAGGTCTGAATTGTTCGAGTGCCCCTAGCAAGACGTAGACTCTTGCCTCCAAAGAGTCTGAAGCCTGGTCTATTTGATACAAGCAGCTACTTAAAAACCTCCACACAGCTCTTGCAGCCTGCCTTGATAGTGTGTTCCCGGGTCTCTCAGCTCTGTCAACTACGGAAGCTTTTGCTAACATCTAGCTTATATCCCTTGGCTGAAGTTTTTCTCCGAGTGTTCTTGTGCCACTTTTAGGGAACACAGAAAAAATTGCTCACCACCATCTAGTTTCGAGGTTTCCAATGTGTTCTGTTTGGCCTGTGCAGTGTTGCATTTTTTTTTTTTAAGAAAGGCAGGAGTCTGGCAAGACTAGGCCCACTTTCCCACCTGGCAGCAGTTGGCTGTAGCCGGAGAACAGCTGTCCCCCCTGGCCAGGCATGTGCTCTCCAGCTGGCCAGACTCACTTCTCTGTGCTACCTGCTTGGCCCCAGAGCATCTGCATTTATAATCCTGCCCTGTCCAATCTATGCAATTTCTGTTCTTAAACCCTCTTCCCTTGTTTCTACGCAGGCTATGTAGCCTTTATCCTCTCATTGTTATTTTTTTTTTTTTTTTTTTTTTTTTTTTTTTTTTTGTGAGGAGATCAGCCCTGAGCTAACACCCGCCAATCCTCCTCTTTTTTTTGCTGAGGAAGACGGCCCTGGGCTAACATCTGTGCCCATCTTCCTCCACTTTATATGGGACGCCGCCACAGCATGGCTTACCAAGCAGTGCGTCGGTGCGCGCCCGGGATCCGAACCAGCGAACCCCGGGCCGCCGCAGCGGAGCGCGCGCACTTAACCGCTTGCGCCACCGGGCCGGCCCCTCATTGTTATTTTTTAACCAAACCTTAATTTTGTTTTTCCTTTTTGGGTTGTTTCCCAGTCCTTCAAATGTTTTGTGCAGCTCTTCTGACTAAAACAGGGGTGACTGAGGGTGTGATACATGCCATGGGAGAATGACCACAGCTCTGAGCATCTGCTGCCCGACACAGACCTCCTGTTAGACAGCAGCACCTGCCGCCTGCTCCAACCCCTCTGGCTGGTTTGGTGTCTTGGTCCTGCCTCAGTTAGTGTTTCTTCCTCCAAGTGAATACACTTAATCCTTTCACCTTTTAAACTTCACTTTGCCCTTAAACCACACGAGGAAGCATGCATCGGGGATGGGAGCAGGCCATGTGCCCAGCAGTCCTCAGCTTGATTTTGCCAACCCTCTATTACTTAGGTCAGGGCGGCTATGTCCCAGATAAAAATTGTCCGGGTGAGCTTCACTGACTTTCCGCTTAGAGAAGGGCTACAGAAGGTTTAAAGATCAAATACCAGTAAGGAGCTATGGCTGGGAAGCGGGGTGGGCTCTGGGAGAACGAGACTGGAGAGACAAGCTACATCCCTCCAAAACTGTGTACGGTTGAAAGCAGACTCAGGGCAGCCTTGAAGGGAAAGGCCAGTTACAGAGTCCAAGTCCTTCAAGAAGCAAGAGAAGGGTAGATCCTACAATTCCTCACCCACAAGAAAAGAAACTTTGTAACTATGTATGGTGACTGATGTTAACTAACTGTGGTGATCATTTCACAATATGTACAAATATTGGATCATTATGTTGCATACCTGAAACTAATATAATGCTGTATGTTGATTATACTTCAATTAAAAAAAAAGAATAAGAGGAAGGAAGAGAAGGAAACCAGAATGGAAAGTGTGTGGAACATGGAAATGGCCTTTCTTTTCCAGAGTGGTAAAATAAAATGGTCCCTTGCTGCTAATGTGAATTCACTTCACATTCCTCCTTTGCTAGACTCAGACCAGTGATAATATCCGTACTGTCCTATATTTGGACAGAATACTTAATCCTCCCAAATGTGAAATTAACTCACAACTACTAGCTTTATATTTTTCACGAAAATCTTCTCCTAAAAATAAAAGGCACGTGTTTTCTGAGGAGCAGGAGAGCCAGCTCACTGGAGTCAGATGATTTACCTCACAACAATAGATGAGAGGAAAGCCTAACTCCAGCTTCCAGCTGCCAGGAGCCTTTGTTTACCAAGAAGCTACTCTTTTTTTCTTTTCCTATTCTTTTTTTTTTTTAACTTTTATCTTTGCTCTCTTTTCCTTGACCAAGTCAGTATAATTGAGTGCAGAAATAGCATATGGTCATTATGATCTGGACTTGTATCCTAAAAGCTGAAAAACTTTTTGGTTGATCTTTATAGAATAAAAACAAAACAGAACATTTTTACCTCTTTTACAGTGATTCCTTACCTTTTTAGAATTCTTTGATTTTATTGATACTTCTCCTCTCCCAAAAGTACCTTACCACAAATCTGAAGTAATATAGGTAGTAGGACTGACAGGAGAGTGTTATGATGCTGTCCTAGGACAGTGGGACTAATCTACAGCAAGAAACACTTTCTGTCCTAGGCCAGTACCCAACACATATACACAAGTTATGCAAAACAGTACTTTCCCCTTCTGCATGCATGACATCTGGTGTTTTCTTTATTAAATTTGTCAAAATACTAGTTCAGGTTTGCCCAACTAATATCACAATCCAGCAATGTTAAAAAGTGTTGCCTTAGGATTTATTATTTTCAGAGTTGAGTCCCTGATCTGTACATATTTTAACTATATAGCATTTAATATTTCAAAATATGATGCTCATTTTAAGTACTTATTTTTATCTTGATTGATTCTCAGTAGGGCAAGATAAGTTACATTTGTATTCGTCAGTGTGATGGTAGTTTTAATCCAGTAATAAGGGGCTCATGGTTAAGTTCTTAAATTGAACCAGCAAAAGCAGGAAAGCAGTGATTGCCAGCCTCCGGTGCTGACAGCAGGAGTCCTTTTGTTTGTGGCCATGTTGGAGATGTGGACGTGGATGCTGTTTTGTTATGTCTGTGCTAAAACTCTATTTCTCCAGCCTCTCTTTCATCCAGGCATCCTTGAGCCTTGAGGTAATGGGAAAGTTGTGTCTCTCAGGTTCTTTACGTGATCATTATTTATTGTTTTTCCCAACAGTCTTCCCCACTTTAACTTACAGCAGACACTGTTAACAGTCCTGCAGGGTAAGGGTGTCCTGTGGGTGCCCAGGCTGCTGCTGACCCCTCTGGGGCACCTGGCTTTGCTCCCTGCAGATGCTCTTCTCTGTCCCTACGATGAGCCTGGTTAGATTTTCTCAGCGGTGGGTCCCCCAGCTCATCCTGCTGCCGCCTCCCCTTCCTGACCTTCCCGCCCCTCACTCAGCCCAGAGACCCCACACTCGAATGTGCAAGCCTGAGGGCCAGGGCAGCGCGTGCTGCAGAGGACCAGCTGCCCAACCAAGGCAGTCAGTTATGTGTCTTCTGATTCATTCCTGTAGCCGCTTCTGCAAGGCCTGGACTGGAGAGAAACCATTTTACTGTGAGTTGAACCTATCCACAGACCCACTCAAAATAATGACTAGAATTTGGCCACCTCAAATACATTCATACAACTTGACTTCGAGTCTTGAAACCTGGGTTCAACTAAATTGTTTTTCGTTTGTTTGTTTTCAGAGTTTCTAAAAAGGGACAGTTCAAAAAACTAATTTGCATGCATTTGAAAAGTGTTAACATCGTAGGAGGAATTCAAGAAACTTGTTTCTAGGTAGTAGAAAATTCAGTATTTCTGTGTATTTTTTT